>NW_024746971.1:2500-4630 GCF_018991925.1 Homarus americanus
TCCCTTCAGAATATTAACTAATTCCTCAGTTAACCTCCCTACCACAATTTCATTATGGTTATCAGAGTCTCTGATATTCATAAGTGAAAAAAAAAACGGTTTACAGGGGCTCGGTAGCTGCAAAAGAGTTTACAAACTTCGGTCAACAAACATACGACATCTCGATGACGTCATCAAAGAAACAGAGAGAACGGACGACATTTCCACTGGGAGACTCAGAAGGTTTTGTGGACGTGTAAGCGTAATGTGGATCATTAGTTTAACAGGTTAGCCGTCATTACGATCATGACAATATATATATATATATATATATATATATATATATATATATATATATATATATATATATATATATATATATATATATATATATATATATATATATATATGCTGATAACCACAAGGAAAGAAGAGACACGAAGTTCCCAAGCGCTTTCGTGTAATTCACATCTTCAGGGGTGAGTACAGACTAAAGAGTAATACAAACCAAGGTGTATATATACAGAGGAGGGTGAGACCAGGTCCACAATGGTCAGGTATTAGGTAATGACCCTACTAATCTTTAAATAGCACACAACCTGACCATTGTGGACCTGGTCTCACCCTCCTCTGTATATATACACCTTGGTTTGTATTTCTCTTGAGTCTGTACTCACCCCTGAAGATGTGAATTACACGAAAGCGCTTGGGAACTTCGTGTTTTCTTCTTTCCTTGTGGTTATCAGCATATACCTAGATCACACGCACCTACAGTGATTTACTTGCATATATATATATATATATATATATATATATATATATATATATATATATATATATATATATATATATATATATATATATATATATATATAATCAACTACCTCACCAGCCAGGACTCGAACCCTCGACATACTGCATGGGACTAGGGAACGATACCGACCATACCACAAGAGCACAAAAAGCAGTTCTAGACTATGATATATTTCACACAATGCCTGTTCATCGAGCTGATGGCGCTGTGAACCTCCCATTGGGAACTGCCCATGCTGCTTATGTGGATATCAGTAGCATTTTACCGAATCCAGCTGGCATGAAACACGAGGTACCATATCTACTTCATTTTTAGTCCATATATATGGTACCTCGTGTTTCATACCAGCTGGATTCGGTAAAATGCTACTGACATCCACCTAAGCAGCACGGGCAGTTCCCAATGTGGTGATGATGGATGGTGTTATATATGTAGTGATGATGGGTGATGTTATATGTAGTGATGATGGGTGATGTTATATGTAGTGATGATGGGTGGTGTTATATGTAGTGATGATTAGACAATAAAATAATTACAGTTTAATGCTAAAAAAATATACTTTGCTGTACCGTTGTAGTGAAAAGCATAGTGGAACTTACATACACCGTTAATGAACTATTGATGGAAGAAGAAGTTTTGGGGACTGAAGAGTGAGATAATGTGGAGCCTCCCGGAAGGTGGTGTCCTACCGAGGCCTGACTGATTTTGGATTGCCTTCCCCAAACCGAGAAGAACCAGTAGTTGCAAACAGGGAGTTGCTCAGAGAGACAGACTACTCAGTTGAAGTTCTGGTGAATTTTCTTGAAGAAAATGAGCCTCATCTGGTGCCTGATCAAGCAAATGCTTATGAACAGATCTTGCAAGCAATACAAGCGGAGCAGGGAGGTATGATCTTTCTCGATGCACCTGGCGGGAAGGAAAAACACTCCTAATCAACCTTCTGTTGGCCAAAGTACGTCATCAGGGGAAAATTGCTCTTGCTGTGGCATCCTCAGGCATTGCTGCAACATTACTAGAAGGAGGACGTACTGCACACTCAACTTTTAAACTGCGTCTCAACCTCGCTCACAATGAGAATCCAGTGTGCAACATCAAAAAAGGATCGGCAAAGGCAAAACTCTTAGAAAAATGCAGCCTCATAGTCTGGGATGAATGCACTATGTCTCACAAGTTAGCGTTTGAAGCATTGGGCAGGACCTTGCAAGACATACGAGAAAATGACCAGCTCATGGGTGGCATTATAATGGTCATTTTGGAGACTTTCGCCAGACCCTACCTGTCATTCCTCGAAGCACTCCAGCTGATGAACTGAATGCGTGCCTCAAGGTGTTATGAAC
>NW_024746972.1:0-5657 GCF_018991925.1 Homarus americanus
CTCCCAGGTACTCTGACACTCCGGTGCACCTCTGACACTCCCAGGTATACCTCAGACACTCCCAGGTACACCTCTGACACTCCCACGTAAACCTCCTGACCTCCCAGGTATACCTCCAGCCTCCTGGTACTCCTCTGACCTCCCAGTGCCTCAGACTCACCCAGGTACCACCTGACACTCCCAGGTTCACCTCAGCCTCCCTAGGTACTGTGACACCCCTCAGGTACACCTTTGACACTCCCAGGTACACCTCAGACACTTCCAGGTACCTCTGACTCTCCGGTGCACCTCCTGACACTCCAAGGTACACCTCCGACACTCCCAGGTACACCTCCGACCTCCCAGAGACACCTCTGACCTCCCAGGTACACCACCGACTCTCCCAGGTACACCACTGACAATCTCAGGTGCACCTCTGACCTCCCAGGTGCACCTCTGACACTCCCAGGTGCACCTCCGACACTCAAGGTACACCTCCGACCTCCCAGGTACACCTCAGACACTTCCAGGTACCTTTGACCTCCAGGTGCCTCTACCTCCCAGGAACACCTCAGGCCTCCCAGGTACCTCCCACACTTGTGTGGGTACAACCCAGCACTCAGGCACCTCTGCTCCAGGTACACCTCTGACACTCCCAGGTAACTCTGGCTCCCAGGTACACCTCAGACCTCCAGCCACCTCTGACACTGGGTATACCGCCCAGCACTCCCAGGTACACCCCTGACCTCCCAGGTACACCCTGACCTCCCAGGTACACCCTTGACTGCTCCCAGGTACACCTCTGACACTCCCAGGTACCACTGACGCTCCCAGGTCACACCAGACACTCCCAGGTGCTCCACTGACCTCCTGGTACATCTCTGACACTCCCAGGTACACCTCAGACACTCCAGGTGCACCTCGACCTCCATGCCCCCCAGACTCACAGGTGCACCTCTGGCTCTCCCAGGTACACCTCTGACACTCCAAGGTGCACCTCCGGCCTCCCAGGTACCTCCGACCTCCCAGCTTACCTCTGACCTCCCAGGTATACAATCTCTGAGTACACCTGACACTCTCAGGTACCTCTGGCTCCCGTACCTCTGGCTCTCCGGGCCTCTGCTCCCCAGGTACACCACTGACGCTCCCAGGTACACAAGTGAGCACTCCCAGATACTCCACTGACACTCCTGGTACATCTCTGACCTCCCAGGTACCTCAGACACTCCCAAGTGCACCTCCGACACTCCCAGGTACCTGACCTCCTCAGGTATCAACCTCCCAGCCTCCAGGTACCTCCGACACCCCAGGTACCTCCGCTCCCCAGATACACCTCTGACACTCCCAGGTGCACCTCAGACTCCAGGCCTCTGATACTCCCAGGTATCATCTGACCTCCAAGTACACCACTGACCTCCCAGGTACACCGCTGACACTGCCAATGCACCTCGAACACTCCCAGGTACACCTCCGATGCTCCAGGTACACCTCCGACATTCTCAGGTACACCACTGACACTCCCAGTTACACCTCAGACCTCCCAGGTACACCTCAGACACTCCCAGGTACACCTCAGACACTCCCAGGTACACCTGAGACACTCCCAGGTACACCACAGACACTACCAGGAACACCTCAGACACTCCTAGGTCACCTCTGACACTCCCAGGTACACCTCTGACACCCTCAGGTACACCTTTGACCTCCAGGTACGCCTCAAACACTTCGGTACCCCCTGACACTCACAGGTACCTCCCGCCACCTCCCAGGTACACCTCAGACACTTCCAGGTACCTCAGACACTCCCAGGTACATCTCTGACACTCCCAGGTACACCACCCCAGCCTCCCAGGCACCTCTGGGGTGCCTCCTGACACTCCCAGCTACACCTCTGCCCAGGCACACCTCTGACACTCCTGGTGCACCTCAGACATTCCCAGGTACACCTCTGGCCTCCCAGGTACACCTCTCTCTGAAACTCTCTGACGCTCCCAGGTGCCTGGCCAACCTCCCAGGCACTCCACTGACCTCCTGGTACATCCCGGCCTCCAGGTACACCTCAGACACTCTCCCAGGTACACCTCCGACCTCCCAGGTACATCCTGACACTCCCAGGTACACCTCTGACTCTCCCAGGTATACCTCCGACCTCCCAGGTACACCTCCGACACTCCAGGTACACCTCGACCTCCCATTCCTCCTCTGCCATTCCGGTACCAATGACACCTCAGGTACACCTTGAACACTCCCAGGTACACCTCAGACACTTCCATTTGTTGACCTCAGGTACACCTCAGACACTCAATCAACACCTCAGACACTCCCAGGTACACCTCAAACTCCAGGTGCACCTCAGACCTCCAGGTGCCCTTGGCACTGCCAGGTTCTCAGACACTACCAGGAACACCTCAGACACCAGGTACACCTCAGACAATCTCAGGACACCTCAGACAATCTCAGGAACACCTCAGACACTCCTAGGTACACCTCTGACCTCCAGGAACACCTCAGACACTCCCAGGTACACCACTGACCTCCCAGGTGCACCTCTGACACTCCCAGGTACACCTGCCATGACACCCTCAGGTACACCTTGACACTCCCAGGTACACCTCAGACACTTCCAGGTACACCTTTGACACTCACAGGTACACCTCATATGCCTCCCAGGTACACCTCAGACACTTCCTGCCTCAGACACTCCCAGTTACCTCTGACCTCCCAGGTACACAGACACTCTAGGTACACCTCTGGCTCCCAGGTACCTCTGACACTCCCAGGTAACCTCTGACACTCCCAGGCACCTCTGACCTCCTGGTACACCTCAGACACTCCCAGGTACACCTCTGACACTCCCGGGTACACCTCATACCTCCCAGGTACACCTCAGACACTTGGTACACCTCAGACCTCCCAGGTACCTCTGACTCTCCCAGGTACACCACTGGCCTCCCAGGTGACCCTCTGGCACTCCCAGGTACACCACTGACACTCCCAGGTACACCTCTGACACTCAAGGCACCCTCTGACACTCCCTGGTACCTCAGACACTCCCAGGTACACCTCCGACACTCCCAGGTACACCTGACACACACCACGTACCCTCTGACTCTCCCAGGTACACCTCTGACACTCAGGTACACCTCCGACACTCCCAGGTACACCTCAACACTCCCAGGAACACCTCTGACACTCCCAGGTACCACCGACTCTCCCAGGTACCACCTGACAATCTCAGGTGCACCTCTGACCTCCCAGGTACACCTCTGACCTCCCAGGTACCTCCGACACTCCAAAGTCACCTCCGACACTCCCAGGTACACCTCAGACACTTCCAGGTACACCTTTGACCTCCCAGGTACACCTCTACACTCCGGGACACCTCAGACCTCCCAGGTGCACCTCTGACCCTTGGGTACACCACTGACCTCCGGTACCTCTGGCCAGGTACACCTCTGCCTCCAGGTACAACTCTGACCTCCAGGTACACCTCAGACACTCCCAGCTACACCTCTGACACTCTTAGGTATCCGCTGACCTCCAGGTACACCCTGACACTCCCAGTTGCACCTCTGACGCTCCCAGGTACACCCCTAGCACTCCCAGGTACACCTCTGACACTCCAGGTACACCCTGACGCTCCAGGTACAATGTACTCCAGGCCTCCACTGACACTCCTGGTGCATCTCTGGCACTCCCAGGTGCACCTCAGACACTCCCAGGTACACCTCCGACACTCCCATGTACACCCCAGACACTCACGGTACACCTCTGACTCTCCCAGGTACACCCTCTGACACTCAAGGTACACCTCCGACCTCCCAGGTACACCTCCGACGCTCCAGAAACACCTCTGACACTCCCAGGTACACCACCGACTCTCAGGTACACCCTGACTCTCAGGTGCACCTCTGACACTCCCAGGTACACCTCTGACACTCCCAGGTACACCTCTGGCACTCCCAGGTACACCTCCGACACTCCCAGGTACACCTCCGGCACTCCAGGTACACCTCTGATACTCCCAGGTATACATCTGACACTCCGAAGTACACACGACAATCAGGTACACCTCTGACACTGCCAGATACACCTCAGACACTCCCGGTACCTCCAATACTCCCAGGTACACCTCCGACACTCAGGTACACCACTGACATTCCCAGGTTACACCTCAGACACTCCAGGTACACTGGGGCACTCCCAGGTACACCTGAGACACTCCCAGGTTCACCTCAGACACTCCCAGGTACACCTCAGGACACTACCAGGTGCACCTCTGACCTGCCAGGTACACCTCAGACACTCCCAGGGCCTCAGGCACTGCCAGTGCCCCTCAGACAATCTCAGTACCACCTCAGACACTCCTAGGTAAACCTCTGACCTCCCAGGTACCTCTGGCTTCTCCCAGGTACACCTGGCCTCCCAGGTATGCCTCAGCCTCCCAGGTACACCGCCCAGCCTCCCACGTCCTCTAGCCTCCCAGGTACACCTCGGCCTCCCTGGTACTCCTCTGGCTCTCCCAGGAACACCTCAGCTCCCAGGTACCACTGACCTCCCAGTTACACCTCTGACCTCCCAGGTACACCATGGCACCCTCAGGTACACCTTTGCACCTCCAGGTACACCTCAGACACTTCAGGTACACCTTTGACCTCCCAGGTGCACCTCATTGCCTCCCAGGTACACCTCAGACACTTCCAGGTACACCTCAGACACTCCCAGGTACACCTCTGACACTCCCAGGTGCCTCTGACACTCAGGTACACCTCTGGCACTCACAGGTACACCTCTGACACTCCCAGGTGCCTCTGACCTCCAGGCACACCTCTGGCCTCCTGGTACACCTCAGGCCTCCCAGGTACACCTCCTGGCCTTTCCCAGGCCTCTGGCCTCCTGGTACACTCAGGCCTCCCAGGTACCTCTGACCTCCCAGGTACACCTCTGACACTCCCAGGTACACCACCCCTGACGCTCCCAGGTACACAAATGACACTCCCAGATACTCACCTGACACTCCTGGTACATCTCTGACCTCCCAGGTGCACCTCAGACACTCCCAGGTACACCTCCGACACTCCCAGGTACACCCCTGACACTCTCAGGTACACCTCTGACACTCCCAGGTACACCTCCTGACTCCCAGGTGCACCTCCCGACACTCCCAGGTACACCTCCAGCACTCCCAGATACACCTCTGACCTCCCAGGTACACCTCAGACCACTCCCGGTGCACCTCTGATGCTCCAGGTCATCTGACACTCCAAGTACACCCCTGACCTCCCAGGTACACCTCTGACACTGCCAGATACCTCGAACACTCCCGTGTTCCTCGGCCTCACATTCCTCCCATTCTCCCAGGTACCACTGACCTCCCAGGTTACCTCAGACCTCCCAGGTACACCTCAGGCCTCCCAGGTACCTCAGGCCTCCCAGGTGCACTCGAACCTCCCAGGTACACCTGGCTACAGGTGCACCTCTGACACTCAGGCCCACTCCAGACACTACCGTACACACCTGGAACTTGCCAGGTACCTCAGACAATCTCAGGAACACCTCAGACACTCCTAGGTGCCACCTCTGGCCTCCCAGGTACACCTCTGACACCCTCAGGTACAGCCTTTTGCACTCCCAGGTACACCTCAGACACTTCCAGGTACACCTTTGACACTCCTGAT
>NW_024746973.1:0-2117 GCF_018991925.1 Homarus americanus
TCTTACCCTCAATGGCAGGAATACTTCAACAACATCATACTCCCACGCAGATTCAGAAACAGGAATCCTTCCATACTAAACAGACCAAACACACCCCTCCCACCTCCCCTATACTAGTAACAGCCAGATACAGTCACCCAATGCCCTTCCCTATACACAACACAACCACCCCTTAACAAAAACCCAACAAACAACCACCCCCATATCAAAACCTAATTCCCCCGTAACCATACCCAACAACCTCCCCCGAAATCAAACCAAACGCCCCTCCTAACCCACACCCAACCACTCCTTCCTAACCTAACCTAGCCTAGCCTTACCTGGCTTGTCCAACCTCTGTTAAAAAAAATATATATATATATATATATATATATATATATATATATATATATATATATATATATATATATATATATATAACTCAATACAACTATTCATTAACCTGACCCTGCCCCAGCTATACAGATCAACCACCTCCTCCTCACCCCCCTCAATCAAAACCCCAAACTCACATCCAAACATCACTCCCGAGTAAAACCCTACTCAACCAAAAAAAAAAAAAAATACTAACTTACTCAACCTTCACTAACACCCCCAAAAAAACCTAACAATCCCCCAAAATAGAAACCTAACAAACCCAGCCTTTACTAGCAATCCCACCCAAAATAAAAATAACCCAACTCACCATTCAATAACCACACCCTACCACTCCTCCCAAAACAAAAACCTAACTTACCTATCCCATACTAACATACAGATGACGTGTATGCCTCCCTTAGCTGGTAAGGTCGGGGAGGGGTACACAGCACCTGTACACAACCCCTCCCCCTCAAAGAATGATCCTAACACACAGTTGACATGGGCGCTTCCCTTAGCGAATAAGGACGGGGAGGGGTGCATAATACCTGTACCCCAAGCCCTCTCCCTTAAAGAATGGGACTGGGAATGCACAATACCTGCAAATTGCAGAAGACCTGTATAAGCCAAAAAGAAAAAAGAAAGAAAGCAATAATAACCCAACTCTACCAACCACTAACAAAACCAACACTCCTCCCAAAACAAAAACTTAACTACCCAATCTTACTTACAATCACTCCTGAAAAAAAAAACTTATCCAACCACTAATCAACTCCTACAATCCTCCCAAAAACTTAACATACCAAACCTTTCTAACAATCCCTTCACACCCTCATCACCCAAAAAAAAAAAAAAAAAAAAAAATTATATATATATATATATATATATATATATATATATATATATATATATATATATATATATATATATATATATATATATATATATATATATATATATATATATATAATGTAATTATTTCAGGATACACTGTACCACCCTGAAGATGAATACACGTAAAAGCGCTTTGGAACTTTCAGTTTTCTTCTTCCTTGATTATCAGCATATACCTAGATCATGCCACTTCACAGTGATTTACTTGCATATATATATATATATATATATACAATCAACACCTCAACCCACAAGGATTCGAACCCATGCCCACTAGCCCATGATTGGACCGGGGAACACTAACCGCTGGACCACCAGGATACTAAAAGCAGTCCTAGACTCTGTTATATTTCACATAAAGCCTGTTCAACGGGCTTATGGTTGCAAAACCCTAATGGACTCACCCAACACTTAGGTGGTCAGAGTAACGTTTACCAAATCCGGCTTGAACAACACTGAGTTCTACTACAATCAACACCTCAACCCGCCCAGGATTCGAACCCACGGCCCACGCCCTTGATCAGACCGAACTTAACCGGCTGGACCACCAGGATACTAAAAGCAATCCACCAGATACGTGACGGTGGTCAGAGTAACGTTTACCAAATCTGGCTTCGAAACAGGTGTTGATTGTATGTAGCTCAATCATTGCTAATGAAATATATATGATCCTCAGTTTTAAGCAGGATTTGCAAAACGTTACTCTGACCTGACCTGACCTGACTAGTCACGTCGCCCCTCTTAAAGCTCCTCTACGTGTGTTGGTGTTGGTGGGGATTACTGATGACATCATTATGACTCTGGAATCATGTTTAATAAGGTCACCCTGCATATTTAAGCCTCTCTGTTCATAATCCGACTTTTGC
>NW_024746974.1:0-7240 GCF_018991925.1 Homarus americanus
CTCACACCCCGGGTCATGTCACTGAAAGGGTGCCCAGCCCTCACACCCCGGGTCATGTCACTGAAGGGGTGCCAGGCCCTCACACCCCGGGTCATGGCGGTGAAGAGGTGCCTGGCCCTCACACCCCAGGTCATGGTGCTTGAGGGGTGCCCGGCCTTCACACCCCAGGTCATGTCACTAAAGGGGTGCCCGGCCCTCACACCCCGGGTCATGTCACTGAAGGGGTGCACGGCCATGACACCCCGGGTCATGGACCTAAAGGGGTGCCCGGTCCTCACACCCTGATTCTTGGCACTGAAATTGAGCCCGGCCCTAACACCCTGGGTCATGGCGCTGAAGGGGTGCCCAGCCCTCACACCCCGATTCATTTCACTGAAGGGGTGCCCGACCCTCACACCCCAGGTCATGTGAAGGGGTACCCGGCCCTCACACCCCGGTTCGCAGCACTGTAGGGGTGCCCGGCCCTCACACCCCGTTTCATGGCACTGAAAGGGTGCACGGCCCTCACACCCCGGGTCATGGCACTGAAGGGGTGCCTGGCCCTCACTACCCGGGTCATGTCACTGAAGGGGTGCACGGCCAGGACACCCCTGGTCTTGGTGCTGATGAGGTGCCCGGCCCTCACACCCCTGGCCATGGCACTGAAGCTTTGCCCGGCCCGGGCACCCCGCCCGGCCCTCACACCCCGGGTCATGTCACTGAAAGGGTGCCCGGCCCTCACACCCCGGGTCATGGCGCTGATGAGGTGCCCGGCCCTCACACCCCTGGCCATGGCACTGAAGCTTTGCCCGGCCTTCACACCCCTGGTCATGGCACTGAATGGGTGCCGGGCCCTCACACACCAGGTCATGGTGCTGGAGGGGTGCCGGCCCTCACACCCCAGGCCATGGTGCTGGAGGGGTGTCAGGCCCTGACACATCCGGGTCATGACACTGAAGGGGTGCCCGGCCCTCACACCCCAGGCCATGGTGCTGGAGGGGTGCCCGGCCCTCACACCACGGGTCATGTCACTGAAAAGGTGCCCGGCCTTCACACCCCGGGCCATGGTGCTGGAGGGGTGCCCGGACATCACACCCCGATTCATGGCACTGAACGGGTGCCCGGTCCTCACACCCTTGGTTATGTCACTGAAGGGGTGCCAAGCCCTCACACCCCGGGTCATTTCAGTAAAGCGGTGCCCTGCCATCACAGCCCAGGTCATGTCACTGAAGTGGTGCCCAGCCCTCACACCCCGGGTCATGGCACTGATGAGGTGCCCGGCCCTCACACCCCTGGCCATGGCACTGAAGGTTTGCCCGGCCCTCAAAGCCCTGGTCATGTACCTAAAGTGGTCTCCAGCCCTCACACCCCGGGGCATAGCACTAAAGGGGTGCCCGGCCCTCATACCCCGGGTCATGGTGCTGGAAGGGTGCCCGGCCCTCACCTCCCGGGTCATGTCACTGAAAGGGTGCCCGGCCCTCACACCACGGGTCATGTCACTGAAGGGGTGCCCGGCCCTCACACCCCGGGTCATGGCACTGAAGGGGTGCCCAGCCCTCACACCCCGGGTCATGGTGCTGGACGGGTGCCCAGCACTCCCACCCAGGTCCATGTCACTGAGGTGCCCAGCCCCTCACACCCAGGTCATGTCCCACTGAAGGTGCCAGCCCTCATACCCCAGGTTATAGCACTGAAGGGTGCCTAGCCCTCACACCCAGGTCATGGTGCTGGAGGGTCCCAGCAACCCACACCCAGGTCATGTCCTTCAAGGGTGCCCAGCCCTCCACACCCAGGTCATGGCACTGAAGCTTTGCCCGGCCCTCACACCCCTGGTCATGGCACTGAAGGGGTGCCTGGCCCTCACACACCGAGTCATGGTTCTGGAGGGGTGCCCGGCCCTCACAGCCCGGGCCATGGTGCCTGGAGGGGTGTCAGGCCCTGACACATCCGGGTCATGATACTGAAGGGGTGCCCGGCCCTCACACCCCAGGCCATGGTGCTGGAGGGGTCCCCGGCCCTCACACCCCGGGTCATGTCACTGAAAGGGTGCCCGGCCCTCACACCCCGGGCCATGGTGCTGGAGGGGTGCCCGGACATCACACCCCGATTCATGGCACTGAACGGGTACCCGGTCCTCACACCCTTGGTCATGTCACTGAAGGGGTGCCCAGCCCTCACACCCCGGGTCATGTCACTAAAGCGGTGCCCGGCCCTCACACCCCGGGTCATGTCACTGAAGTTGTGCCCAGCCCTCACACCCCGGATCATGGCACTGATGAGGTGCCCGGTCCTTACACCCCTGGCCATGGCATTGAAGGTTTGCCCGGCCCTCAAACCCCTGGTCATGTACCTAAAGTGGTGCCGGGCCCTCACACCCCGGCTCATAGCACTAAAAGGGTGCACGGCCCTCATACCCCGGGTCATGGTGCTGGAGGGGTGCCCGGCCTTCACACCCCGGGTCATGTCACTGAAAGGGTGCCCGGACCTCACACCCCGGGTCATGGTGCCTGGAGGGGTGCCCGACCCTCACACCCCAGGTCATGTCACTGAAAGGGTGCCCGGCCCTCACACCCCGGGTCATGTCACTGAAGGGGTGCCCGGCCCTCACACCCCGGGTCATGTCACTGAAGGGGTGCACGGCCATGACACCCCCGGTCATGGACCTAAAGGGGTGCCTGGCCCTCACACCCCGGGTCATGGGATTGAAGCGGTTCCCGGCCCTCACACCCGGGGTCATGGTGCTGATGGGGTGCCCGGCCCTCACACCCTGATTCTTGGCACTGAAATCGAGCCCGGCCCTAACACCCTGGGTCATGGTGCTAAAGGGCTGCCAAGCCCTCACACCCCGATTCATTTCACTGAAGGGGTGCCCGGCCCTCTCACCCCGGGTCATAGCACTAAAGGGGTGCCCGGCCCTCATACCCCGGGTCATGGTGCTGGAGGGGTTTCCCGGCCTTCCCACCCTGGTTATGTCACTGAAAGGGTGCCCGGCCCTTACACCCCGGGTCATGGTGCTGGAGGGGTGCCCGACCTTCACACTCCGGGTCATGTCACTGAAAGGGTGCAGCCCTCACACCCCGGTTCATGCTCCTGAGCCCGGTGCAGCCTCACGCAGGTGTCAAAGTGGTGCCCAACCCTCACACCCGGGTCCCACTTAGCACTGATGGGGTGCCAGCCCTCACACCCCTGGCCATGACACTGAAGTTTTGCCCGGCCCTCACACCCCTGGTCATGTACCTAAAGTGGTGCCCGGCCCTCACACCCCGGGTCATAGCACTAAAGGGGTGCCCGGCCCTCATACCCCGGGTCATGGTGCTGGAGGGTGCCCAGCCTTCACACCCAGGTCATGTCACTAAAAGGGTGCCCGGCCCTCACACCCCGGGTCATGGTACGGGAGGGGTGCCCGGCCCTCACCTCCCGGGTCATGTCACTGAAAGGGTGCCCGGCCCTCACACCACGGGTCATGTCACTGAAGGGGTGCCCGGCCCTCACACCACAGGCCATGGTGCTGGAGGGGGTGCCCGGCCCTCACACCCCGGGTCATGTCACTGAAAGGGTGCCCGGCCCTCACATACCGGGTCATGGAGATGAAGGGGTGCACGGCCATGACACCCCGGGTCATGGACCTAAAGGGGTGCCCCGCCCTCACACCCCGGGTCATGTCACTAAAGGGGTGCCCGGCCCTTACACCCCGGGTCATGTCACTGAAGGGGTGCACGGCCATGACACCCGGGGTCATGGACCTAAAGGGGTGCCCGGCCCTCACACCCCGGGTCATGGTGCTGATGGGGTGCCCGGACCTCACACCCCGGGTCATGTCACTGAAGGGGTTCCCAGCCGTCACACCCTGGGTCATGTCACTGAAGGGGTGTCCGGCCCTCACACCCCAGGCCATGGTACTGGATTGGTGCCCGGCCCTCACACCCCGGGTCATGGTGCTGAAGGGGTGCCCGGCCCTCACACCCCGATTCATGGCACTGAAAGGGTGCCCGGCCCTCACACCCCGGTTTGCAGCACTGTAGGGGTGCCCGGCCCTCACACCCCGTTTCATAGCACTGAAAGGGTGCCCGGCCCTCACACCCCGGGTCATGGGACTGAAGGGGTGCTCGGCCCTCACACCCCGGGTCATGGTTCTGGAGTGGTGCCCGGCCCTCACACCCCTGGTCATGTCACTGAAAGGGTGCCCGGCCCTCACACCCCGGGTCGTGTCACTGAAGGGGTGCCCAGCTCTCACACTCCGGGTCATGGCACTGAAGGGAAGCCTGGCCCTCACACCCCGGGTCATTGTGCTGCAGGGGTGCACGGGCCTTACACCCAGGGTCATGTGAAAGGGTGCCCGGCCATCACACCCCGGTTCATAACATTGTAGGGGTGCCCTGCACCCACACCCCGTTTCATGTCACTGAAGGGGTGCCCGGCCCTAAAACCCCGGTTCATATCACTTATGGGGTGCCCGGCCCTCACACTCCGGGTCATGGTGTTGGAGGGGTGACAAGCCCTGACACCCGGGTCATGTGAAGGGGTGCTCGAGCCTCACACCCTGGTTCAAAGCACTGTATGGGTGCCTGGCACTCACACCCCGTTTCATGGCACTTAAGGGGTGCCCGGCCCTCACACCCCTGGCCAGTGCACTGAAGCTTTGCCCGGCCCTCACACCCCTGGTCATGTACCTAAAGTGGTGCCCGGCCCTCACACCCCGATTCATGGCACTGAAAGGGTGCCCGGCCCTCACACCCCGGGCCATGGTGCTGGAGGGGTGCCTGGCCCTGGCTTACATCCAGGTCCATGACACTGAAGGTGCCAGCCCTCCACACCTCAGGCCATGGTGCTTTCAGAGGGTGCCCTACCATCACCCAGGTCATGTCACTGAGAGGGTGCCCGGCCCTCACATACCGGGTCATGGAGATGAAGGGGTGCACAGTTCTCACACTCTGGGTCATGGCACTGAAGGGGTGCCTGGCCCTCACACCCCGGGTCATGGTGCTGAAGCGGTGCCCAGCCCTCACACACCGGGTCATGGTGCTGATGGGGTGCCCGGCCCTCACACCCCGGGTCATGTCACTGAAGGGGTGCCCGGCCGTCACACCCCGGGTCATGTCACTGAAGGGGTGTCCGGCCCTCACATCCCGGGCTATGGTGCAGGATTGGTGCCCGGCCCTCTCACCCTGGGACATGGTGCAGAAGGGGTGCCCGGCCCTCACACCCCGGTTCATGGCACTGAAATGGTGCCCGGCCCTCACACCCCGGTTCGCAGCACTGTAGGGGTGCCCGGCCCTCACACCCCGTTTCATGGCACTGAAAGGGTACCCGGCCCTCACACCCCGATTCATGACACTGAAGGGTTGCCCAGCCCTCACACCCCGGGTCATGTCACTGAAAGGGTGCCCGGCCCTCACACCCGGGGTCATGGTGCTGATGCAAGTTGCCAGCCCTCACACCCCGATTCTTGGCACTGGTGAACCCGGCCCTAACACCCTGGGTTATGGTGCTGAAGGGGTGCCCAGCCCTCACACCCCGGTTCACCAGCATTGTAGGGTGCCCGGCCTCACCCCCGTTTCATGGCACTGAAAGGGTGCACTGGCCCTCACACTTGATTCGCACTAAAGGGTGCCCGGCCCTCACCCCAGGTCCTGTCACTGAAGGGGTGCACAGCTCTCCTCACACTCCAGGTGCTGGCACTAAGGGGTGCCTGGCCCTCACATCCCGGGTCATGTCACTGAAAGGGTGCCCGGCCCTCACACCCCGGGTCATGTCACTGAAGGGGTGCACAGCTCTCAGACTCCGGGTCATGGCACTGAAGGGGTGCCCGGCCCTCACACCCCGGTTCATGTCACTGAAGGGGTGCCCGGAACTCACACCCCGGGCCATGGCACTAAAGGGGTGCCCGGCCCTCACACCCGAAGTCATGGTGCTGGAGGGATGCCAAGCTCTCACACTCCGGGTCATGGCACTGAAGGGTGCCTGGCCTCACACAGTGCTAGCACTGAAAGTGCTGGCCCTCACACCCCAGTCATGACACTAAAGGGTGCCCGGCCTCACACACCCCCGTGTCATGTCTGCACTGAAGGGTGCCCGGCTTCGTCACACCCCGGGTCATGTCACTAAGGGTGTCAGCCTACATACAGGTCATGGAGATGAAGGGTGCACAGTTCTCACACTCCGGATAATGGCACTGAAGGGGTACCCGGCCCTCACACCCCGGGTCATGTCACTGAAGGGGTGCACGGCCATGACACCCCTGGTCATGGACCTAAAGCGGTGCCCGGCCCTCACAGCCCGGGTGATGGGGTTGAAGCGGTTCCCGGCCCTCACATCCCGGGTCATGGTGCTGATGGGGTGCCCGGCCCTCACACCCTGATTCTTGGCACTTAAATCGAGCCCGGCCCTAACACCCTGGGTCATGGTGCTGAAGGGGTGCCCAGCCCTCACACCCCGATTCATTTCACTGAAGGGGTGCCCGACCCTCACACCCCGTTTCATGGCACTGAAAGGGTGCCCGGCCCTAACACCCCTTGTCATGGCACTGTAGGGGTGCCTGGCCCTCAATACCCGGGTCATGGTGCTGGAGGGGTGCCCGGCCTTCACACCCCGGGTCATGTCACTAAAGGGGTGCCCGGCCCTCACACCCCGGGTCATGTCACTGAAGGGGTGCACAGCCATGACACCCCGGGTCTTGGTGCTGAAGGGGTGCCCGGCCCTCACACCCCGGGTCATGTCACTGAAAGGGTGCCCGGCCCTCACACCCCGGGTCATGGCGCTGATGAGGTGCCCGGCCCTCACACCCCTGGCCATGGCACTGAAGATTTGCCCGGCCTTCACACCCCTGGTCATGGCACTGAATGGGTGCCTGGCCCTCACACACCGGGTCATGGTGTTGGAGGGGTGCCGGCCCTCACACCCCAGGCCATGGTGCTGGAGGGGTGTCAGGCCCTGACACATCCGGGTCATGACACTGAAGGGGTGCCCGGCCCTCACACCCCAGGCCATGGTGCTGGAGGGGTGCCCGGCCCTCACACCACGGGTCATGTCACTGAAAGGGTGCCCGGCCTTCACACCCCGGGCCATGGTGCTGGAGGGGTGCCCGGACATCACACCACGATTCATGGCACTGAACGGGTGCCCGGTCCTCACACCCTTGGTTATGTCACTGAAGGGGTGCCAAGCCCTCACACCCCGGGTCATTTCAGTAAAGCGGTGCCCTGCCATCACACCCCAGGTCATGTCACTGAAGTGGTGCCCAGCCCTCACACCCCGGGTCATG
>NW_024746975.1:0-10252 GCF_018991925.1 Homarus americanus
ACCCCGGGTCATGTCACTGAAGGGGTGCCCGGCCCTCACACCCCGATTCATTTCACTGAAGGGGTGCCTGACCCTCACACCCCGGGTCATGTGAAGGGGTGCCCGGCCCTCACACCCCGGTTTGCAGCACTGTCGGGGTGCCCAGCCCTCACACCCCGTTTCATGGCACTGAAAGGGTACCCGGCCCTCACACTCCGGTTCATGACACTGAAGGGGTGCCCGGCCCTAACACCCCGGGTCATGGCACTGAAGGGGTGCCCGGCCCTCACACCCCGGGTCATGGTGCTGGAGGGGTGCCCGGCCCTCACACCCCAGGTCATGTCACTGAAGGGGTGCCCGGCCCTCACACCCCGGGTCATGGCACTAAAGGGGTGCTTGGCTCTCACACCCTGGGTCATGTTGCTGAATGGGTGCCCGGCTTTCACACCCCGATTCATGGCACTGAAAGGATGCCTGGCCCTCACACCCCGGGTTATGTCACTAAAGGGATGCCCGGCCCTCACACCACGGGTCATGGTGCTGAAGGGGTGCCCGGCCCTCACACCCCAGGTCATGTTACTGAAGGGGTTCCCGGCCCTCACACCCCGGGTCATGGCACTGAAGGGGTGCCCGGCCCTCACACCCCGATTCATTTCACTGAAGGGGTGCCTGACCCTCACACCCCGGGTCATGTGAAGGGGTGCTTTGCCCTCACACCCCGGTTTGCAGCACTGTAGGAGTGCCCGTCCCTCACACCCCGTTTCATGGCACTGAAAGGGTGCCCGGCCCTCACACTCCGGTTCATGACACTGAAGGGGTGCCCGGCCCTCACACCACGGGTCATGGGGTTGAAGCGGTTCCCGGCCCTCACACCCCGGGTCATGGTGCTGGAGGGGTGCCCGGCCCTCACACCCCGGGTCATGTCACTGAAGGGGTGCCCGGCCCTCACACCCCAGGTCATGTCACTGAAGGGGTGCCCGGCTTTCACACCCCGATTCATGTCACTGAAAGGGTGCCTGGCCCTCACACCCCGGGTCATGGTGGCTGAGGGGTGTCCGGCCCTCACACCCCGGGTCATGGGGTTGAAGCGGTTCCCGGCCATCACACCCCGGGTCATGGTGCTGATGGGGTGCCCGGCCCTCACAACCCGATTCTTGGCACTGAAATCGACCCCGGCCCTAACACTCTGGGTCATGGTGCTGAAGGGGTGCCCGGCCCTCACACCCCGATTCATTTCACTGAAGGGGTGCCCGACCCTCACACAACGGGTCATGTGAAGGGGTGCCCGGCCCTCACACCCCGGTTTGCAGCCCTGTAGGGCTGCCCGGCCCTCACACCCCGTTTCATGGCACTGAAAGGGTGCCAGGCCCTCACACCCCGGTTCATGACACTGAAGGGGTGCCCGGCCCTCACACCCCAGGTCATGGAACTGAAGGGGTGAACGGCCCTCACTCCCTGGGTCATGCTGCTGATGGAGTGCTCGGCCCTCATACCCCGGGTCATGGAGGCACTGGAAGGGGTGCCTGTTCCTCACACCGGGGTCATGGTGCTGAAGCCCGGGCCCCTCACACCCCAGGTCATGTCACTGAACGGGTTCCCGGCCCTCACACCCCGAGTCATGGCACTAAAGGGGTGCCTGTTCCTCACACCCCGGGTCATGGTGCTGAAGGGGTCCCTGGCTTTCACACCCCAATTTATGGCACTGAAAGGGTGCCCGGCCCTCAAACCCCGGGTCATGGTGTCGGAGGGGTGCCCGGCCCTCACACCCCTGGTCATGTCACTAAAGGGGTGCCCGGCCCTCACACCCCGGTTCATGGGGTATAAGCGGTTCCCGACCCGCACACTCCGGGTCATGGTGCTGGAGGGGTGCCCGGCCCCCACACCCCGGGTCATGTCACTGAAAGGGTTCCCGGCCCTCATACCCCGTGTCAGTGTCACTGAAGGGGTGCCCAGCTGTAACACTCCGGATGATGGCACTTAAGGGGTGCCTAGCCCTCACACCCAGGGTCATGGTACTGAAGGGCTGCACGGTCCTCACACCCAAGGTCATGTCACTGAAGGGTTGCCCGGCCCTCACAACCCGGATCATGGCACTGAAGGGGTGCCTGGCGCTCACACCCAGGGTCATGATGCTGAAGGGGTGCCCGGCATTCACACCCCGATTCATGGCACTGAAAGGGTGCCCGGCCCTCACACCCAGGTTCATGGTGGCTGAGGGGTGCCCGGCCCTCACACCCCGGGTCATGGGGTTGAAGCGGTTCCCGGCCATCACACCCCGGGTCATGGTGCTGATGGGGTGCCCGGCCCTCACACCCCTGGTCATAGACCTAAACGAGTGTCCGGCCCTCACACCCCTGGTCGTAGACCTAAACGAGTGCCCGGCCTTTGCACCCCGGGTCATGGGGCTGAAGGTGTGCCCCGCCCTCACACCCCGGGTCATGGCACTGAAGGAGTGACAGGCCCTCACACCCCGGGTTATGGCACTGAAAGGGTGCGCTGCCCACACATCTGGGTCATGTCATTGAAAGGGTGCCCGGCCCTCACACCCCGGTGTCATGTCACTGAAAGGTTGCCCGGCCCTCACACCACGGGTCATAGCACTGAAGGGGTGCCCGGCCCTCATACCCCGGATCATGGTGCTGGAAGGGTGCCCGGCCCTCACACCCCGATTCATGGCACTGAAATCGAGCCCGGCCCTCACACCCCGGGTCATGGCACTGAAAAGGTGCCCGGCCCTCACACCCCGTGTCATATGAAGGGCTGCCCGGCCCTCACACCCCGTGTCATGTGAAGTGGTGCCCGGCCCTCACATCCCGATTCATAGCTCTGTAGGGATGCCCAGGCCTCACACCCCGTTTCATGGCACTAAAGGGGTGCCCGGCCCTCACACCCCTGCTCATGGCACTAAAGGGGTGCCCGGCCCTCACACCCCGGGACATGGCACTGAAGCGGTGCCCGGCCCTCACACACCTGGTTATAGACCTAAACGGGTGCTCGGCCCTCACACCCCGTGTCATGTGAAGGGGTGCCTGGCCCTCACACCCCGGTTCATAGCTCTGTAGTTGTGCCCGGCCCTCACACCCCGTTTCATGGCACTCAAGGGGTGCCCGGCCCTCACACCCCGGCTCATGGCACTGAAGGGGTGCCCGTAACTGACGCCCCGGGTCATGTCACTGAAGGGGTGGCCGGCCCTCACACCCCGGGTCATGTCACTGAAGCGGTGCCCAGCCGTCACACCCCTGGCCATGGCACTGAAGGTGTGCCCGGCCCTCACACACCTGGTTATAGACCTAAACGGGTGGCCGGCCCTCACACCTCGGGACATGGGGCTGAAGGGGTGCCCGGCCGTCACACCTCAGGTCATGGCACTGAAGGAGTGGCTGGCCCTCACACCCCGGGTCATGGCACTGAAAGGGTGCTCGGCCCTCACACCCCGGGTCATAGCACTGAAGGGCTGCCAGGCCCTCACACCCCTGGCCATAGACCTAAACGAGTGCCCGGCCCTCACATCCCGGGTCATGGGGCTGAAGGGGTGCCCAGCCCTCACACCCCGGGTCATGGCACTGAAGGAGTGACCGGCCCTCACACCCCGGGTCATGTCACTAAAGCGGTGCCTAGCCGTCACACCCCTGGCCATGGCACTGAAGGTGTGCCCTGCCCTCACACACCTGGTTATAGACCTAAATGGGTCGCCGGCCCTCACACCTCGGGACATGGGGCTGAAGGGGTGCCCGGCCGTCACACCCCGGGTCATGGCACTGAAGGAGTGGCTGGCCCACACACCCCGGATCCTGGCACTGAAAGGGTGCTCGGACCTCACACCCCGGGTCATAACACTGATGGGGTGCCCGGCCCTCATACCCTGGGTCATGGTGCTGGAGGGGTGCCCGGGCCTCACACCCCAGTTCAGAGCACTGTAGCGGTGCCCGGCCCTCACACCCCGGGTCATGGCAGTGAAACGGTGCCCGGCCGTCAAACCCCGGGCCATGGTGCTGGAGGGGTGTCCGGCCCTCACACCCCGCGTCATAGCACTGAAAGGGTTCCCGGCCCTCACACCCCGTGTCATGTGAAGGGGTGCCCGGCTCTCACACCCCGGTTCATAGCTCTGTAGGGGTGCCCGGTCCTCACACCCCGTTTCATGGCATTAAAGGGGTGCCCGGCCCTCACACCCCAGCTCATGGCACTAAAGGGGTGCCCGGCCCTCACACGCCGGGTCATGGCACTGAAGCGGTGCCCGGCCGTCACACCCCTGGCCATGGCACTGAAGGTGTGACCGGCCCTCACACAGCTGGTTATAGACCTAAACGGGTGGCCCTGCCCTCACAACTCGGGTCATGGGGCTGAAGGGGTGCCCGGCCCTCACACCCCGGGTCATCGCACCGAAGGAGTGATCGGCCCGCACACCCCGGGTCATGGCACTGAAAGGGTGTCCGGCCCACACACCCCGCGTCATGTCATTGAAGGGGTGCCCGCCCTTCACACCCCGGGTCATGTCACTGAAAGGGTGCACGGTCCTCACACCCCAGGTTATAGCCCTGAAGGGGTGCCCAGCCCTCACACCCCGATTCATGGCACAGAAAGGGTGCCCTGCCCTCACACCCCGGTTCATGACACTGAAGGGATGCCCGGCCCTCACACCCCGGGTCATGGCACTGAAGGGGTGCACGGCCCTCACACCCCGGGTCATGGACCTAAAGGGGTGCCCGGCCCTCACACCACGGCTCATGGGGTTGAAGCGGTTCCTGGCCCTCACTCCCCGGGTCATGGGGCTGGAGGGGTGCCCGGCCCTCACACCCCGGGTCATGTCACTGGAGGGGTGCCCGACCCTCACACCCCGATTCTTGGCACTGAAATCGAGCCCGGCCCTAACACTCTGGGTCATGGTGCTGAAGGGGTGCCCCCTCACACCCCAGGTCATGTCACTGAAGGGGTTCCTGGCCCTCACACCCCGGGTCATGGCACTGAAGGGGTGCCTGTCCCTCACACCCCGATTCATTTCACTGAAGGGGTGCCTAATCCTCACACCCCGGGTCATGTGAAGGGGTGCCCGGCCCTCACACCCCGGTTTGCAGCACTCTAGGGGTGCCCGGCCCTCACACCCCGTTTCATGGCACTGAAAGGGTGCCCGGCCCTCACACTCCGGTTCATGACAGTGAAGGGGTGCCCAGCCCTAACACCGCGGATCATGGCACTGAAGGGGTGCCTGGCCCTCACACCACGGGTCATGGGGTTGAAGCGGTTCCCGGCCCTCACACCCTGGGTCATGGTGCTGGAGGGGTGCCCGGCCCTCACACCCCGGGTCATGTTTTTCACTGAAGGGGTGCCCGGCAATACACCGCAGGTCATGTCACTGGAGCAAGCCCACACACCCCGGGTCATGGACCTAAAGGGGTGCCCGGCATTAACACCACGGGTCATGGGGTTGAAGCGGTTCCCGGCCCTCACACCCCGGTCATGGTGCTGATGGGGTTCCCGGCCCTCAAACCCCGTGTCATGGTGTTGGAGGGGTGCCCGGCCCTCACATCCCGTGTCATGGCACTGAAGGGGTGCCTGTCCCTCACACCCCGGGTCATGGTGCTGAAGGGCTGCCTGGCTTTCACACCCCGATTTATGGCACTGAAAGGGTGCCCGGCCCTCAAACCCCGGGTCATGGTGTCGGAGGGGTGCCCGGCCCTCGAACCCAGGGTCATGGTGCTGATGGGGTTCCCGGCCCTCAAACCCCGGGTCATGGTGCTGGAGGGGTGCCCGGCCCTCACACACCGGGTCATGTCACTGAAGGGGTTCCCGGCCCTCACACCCCAGGTCATGTCACTGAAGGGGTGCCTGTCCCTCACACCCCGGGTCATGGTGCTGAAGGGCTGCCTGGCTTTCACACCCCGATTTATGGCACTGAAAGGGTGCCCGGCCCTCAAACCCGGGGTCATGGTGTCGGAGGGGTGACCGGCCCTCAAACCCCGGGTCATGGTGCTGATGGGGTTCCCGGCCCTCAAACCCCGGGTCATGGTGCTGGAGGTTCCCGGCCCTCACACCCCGGGTCATGGCACTGAAGGGGTGCCTGTCCCTCACACCCCGGGTCATGGTGCTGAAGGGCTGCCTGGCTTTCACACCCCGATTTATGGCACTGAAAGGGTGCCCGGCCCTCAAACCCCGGTTCATGGTGTCGGAGGGGTGCCCGGCCCTCACACCCCTGGTCATGTCACTAAAGGGGTGCCCGGGCCTCACACCCCGGTTCATGGGGTTGAAGCGGTTCCCGGCCAGCACACCCAGGGTCATGGTGCTGATGGGGTTCGCGGCCCTCAAACCCCAGGTCATGTCACTGAAAGGGTTCCCGGCCCTCATACCCCGTGTCATGTCACTGAAGGGGTGCCCAGCTGTCACACTCCGGATCATGGCACTTAAGGGGTGCCTAGCCCTCACACCCCGGGTCATGGTACTGAAGGGCTGCACGGTCTTCACACCCCGGGTCATGGTGCTGATGGGGTGCCCGGCCCTCATACCCCGGGTCATGGTGCTGGAGGGGTGCCCGGCCATTACATCCCGATTCATGGCACTGAAATCGAGCCCGGCCCTCATACCCCGGGTCATGGCACTGAAAAGGTGCCAGGCCCTCACACCCCGTGTCATGTGAAGGGGTGCCCGGCCCTTACACTCCGGTTCATAGCTCTGTAGGGGTGCCGGGCCCTAACACCCTGGTTCATGTCACTAACGGGGTGCCCGGCACTCACACCCCGTCTCATGGCACTGAAGGGGTGCCGGGCCCTAACACCCTGGTTCATGTCACTTATGGGGTGCCCCGCGCTCACACCACCGGTCATGGTGCAGGAGGGGTGCCCGGCCCTGACACCCCGGGTCATGTGAAGGGGTGCCCGGCACACACACCCTTTTTCAAAGCACTGTATGGGTGCTCGGCACTCACACCCCGTTTCATGGCACTTAAGGGGTGCCCGTCCCTCACAACCAGGTTTATGACACTGAAAGGGTGCCCGGCCCTCACACCCCAGGTCATGTCACTGAAGGGAAGCCCGGCCCTCACACCCCGTTTCATGGCACTTAAGTGGTGCTCGTCCCTCACAACCAGGTTTATGACACTGAATGGGTGCCCGGCCCTTACACCCCGGGTCATGGCATTGAAGGGGTGCCTGGCCCTCACACCCCGGGTCATGGTGTTGAAGGGGTGCCTGGCCCTTACACCCCGGGTCATGTGAAGGGGTGCCCGGCCCTCACACCCCGGTTCATATCACTGTAGGGGTGTTCTGCTCCCACACCCCGTTTCATGACACTGAAGGGGTGCCTGGCCCTAACACCAGGGATCCTGTCACTTATGGGGTGCCCCGCCCTGACATCCCGGGTCATGGTGCTGGAGGGGTGCCCGGCCCTGACAGCCCGGGTCATGTGAAGGGGTGCCCGGCACTCACACCCTGGTTCAAAGCACTGTATGGGTGCCCGGCACTCACACCTCGGGTCATGTCACTGAAGGGGTGCCCAGCTCTCACACTCCGGGTCATGGCATTGAAGGGGTGCCTGGCCCTGAAACCCCGGATCATGGTGTTGAAGGGGTGCCCGGCCCTTACACCCCGGGTCATGTGAAGGGGTGCCCGGCCCTCACAACCCCGCTTCATGACACTGAAGGGGTGCCCGGCTCTAACACCTTGGTTCATGTCACTTATGGGGTGCCCGGCCCTCACACCCTGGGTCATGTCACTGAAGGGGTGCCCGGCCCTCACACTCCGGGTCATGACACTGAATGGGAGCCCGGCCCTCACACCCCGGGTCATGGCACTGATGGGGTGCCCACCCTTACACCCCTGGGTCAAGGTGCTGAAGGGGTGCCCGGCCCTCACACCTGGGTCATCAGCTCACTGAAGGGGTGCCAGCCCTCACCCCGGGTCATGTTACTGAAGGGGTGCAGACCCTCACACCCAGGGTCATGTCAGAAAGAGGTGCCAGCCCTCACCACCCGGGTCATGGCGCGATGAGGTGCCCGGCCCTCACAACCTGGCCATGTGGCATTGAAGGTTTGCCCGGCCACCTCACACCCCTGGTCATTTTAACTAAGTGGTTCCCCGGCCCTCACACGATTCATGGCACTGAAAGGGTGCCTGGCCCTCCTGGCCAGGCCATGGTGCTGGAGGGTGTCAGGCCTCACACCCCGGGTCATGGCATTGAAGGGGTGCCTGTCCCTCACACCCCGGGTCATGGTGTTGAAGGGGTGCCCGGCCATTACACCCCGGGTCATGTGAAGGGGTGCCCGGTCCTCACACCCCGGTTCATAACACTGTAGGGGTGTTCTGCTCCCACACCCCGTTTCATGACACTGAAGGGGTGCCTGGCCCTAACACCAGGGTTCCTGTCACTTATGGGGTGCCCCGCCCTGACACCCCGGGTCATGGTGCTGGAGGGGTGCCCGGCCCTGACACCCCGGGTCATGTGAAGAGGTGCCCGGCCCTCACACCCTGGTTCAAAGCACTGTATGGGTGCCCGGCACTCACACCCCGGGTCATGTCACTGAAGTGGTGCCCAGCTCTCACACTCCGGGTCATGGCATTGGAGGGGTGCCTGGCCCTCAAACCCCGGATCATGGTGTTGAAGGGGTGCCCGGCCCTTACACCCCGGGTCATGTGAAGAGGTGCCCGGCCCTCACAACCCCGTTTCATGACACTGAAGGGGTGCCCGGCCCTAACACCTTGGTTCATGTCACTTATGGGGTGCCCGGCCCTCATACCCTGGGTCATGTCACTGAAGGGGTGCTGGGCCCTCACACTCCGGGTCATGGCACTGAATGGGAGCCCGGCCCTCACACCCCGTGTCATGGCACTGAAGGGGTGCCCACCCTCACACCCTGGGTCAAGGTGCTGAAGGGTGCCCGGCACCTTACACCCCTGAGTCATGTCACTAAAGGGTGCCCGGCCCTCACACACCCCGGGTCCTCTCATGTTACCCTGAAGGGTGCTGGAGCCCCTCTCACCCCAGGTCATGTCCAAGAAGGGGTGCCCGGCCCTCACACCCCGGGTCATGGCACTGATGAGGTGCCCGGCCCTCACAACCCCTGGCCATGGCACTGAAGGTTTGCCCGGCCCTCACACCCCTGGTCATGTAACTATTGTGGTTCCCGGCCCTCACACCCCGATTCATGGCACTGAAAGGGTGCCTGGCCCTCACAGCCCGGGCCATGGTGCTGGAGGGGTGTCAGGCCCTGACACACCCGGGTCATGACACTGAAGGGGTGCCCGGCCCTCACAATGCCAGGCCATGGTGCGGGAGGGGTGCCCGGCCCTCACACCCCCGGTCATGGCACTGATGAGGTGCCCGGCCGTCACACCCCTGGCCATGGCACTGAAGGTTTGCCCGGCCCTCACACCCCTGGTCATGTACCTAAATTGGTGCTCGGGCCTCACACCCTGATTCATGGCACTGAAAGGGTGCCCGGCCCTCACACCCCGGGCCATTGTGCTGGAGGGGTGTCAGGCCCTGACACACCTGGGTCATGACACTGAAGGGGTGCCCGGTCCTCACACCCCAGGCCATGGTGCTGGAGGGGTGCCCGTTCCTCACACCCCGGGTCATGTCACTGAAAGGGTGCCCGGCCCCTCCACCCAGGGTCATAGCTGATGAGGTGCCAGCCTCACAACCCCTGGCCATGGCACTGAAGGTTTGCCCGGCCCTCACACCCCTGGTCATGTAACTAAAGTGGTTCCCGGCCCTCACACCCTGATTCATGGCACTGAAAGGGTGCCTGGCCCTCACAGCCCGGGCCATGGTGCTGGAGGGGTGTCAGGCCCTGACACACCCGGGTCATGACACTGAAGGGGTGCCCGGCCCTCACACCCCCAGGCCATGGTGCTGGAGGGGTGCCCGGCCTTCACACCCCCGGTCATGGCACTGATGAGGTGCCCGGCCGTCACACCCCTGGCCATGGCACTGAAGGTTTGCCCGGCCCTCACACCCCTGGTCATGTACCTAATTTGGTGCCCGGCCCTCACACCCCGTTTCATGGCACTGGAAGGGTGCCCGGCCCTCACACCCCGGGCCATGGTGCTGGAGGGCTGTCAGGCCCTGAAACACCCGGGTCATGACACTGAAGGGGTGCCCGGCCCTCACACCCCAGGCCATGGTGCTGGAGGGGTGCCCTGCCCTCACCCCCCGGGTCATGTCACTGAAAGGGTGCCCGGCCCTCACACTCCGGTTCATGGCACTGAAGGTGTGCCTGGCCCTCACACCCCGGGTCATCGTGCTGGAGGGGTGCCCTGCCCTCACACCCCGGGTCATGTCACTG
>NW_024746976.1:0-25000 GCF_018991925.1 Homarus americanus
CTGATAAGTCACGTGTACGCCTGTACGGTGTTGTCAGCTAAGCTGCTAGCAATTTTTGGGTAGCATGTAGTGCCATGTACTGCTTTTCCTTGTTCTTCAGCCACGCGCATTATTAAATTTGTTTTTGTATTTAGCGCTATTAGCCATAAATGAAATGCTGAAAGTATACCATATTTTTCTTATGACTTTTTTTACACTGTAGCATTTGTTTTTCTTGTCCTGCATTTAAGGCATTTTAGCAATTTTCAACCATAATCTTGATGTGCATGGACACATCAGGTCACACACACAGTGGGGGAAGAAGACTGCAGCTAAGGGAATGAAGATATTCAGCCTTAAGCAAAGGTAATTTTTTTAATATTTTTAAGATTTCTTTACCATGAATGTCGTATATTAGCCTACATTAAAAACACAATGCAATACAGTACACCGATACTGGTGTGTATATATATATATATATATATATATATATATATATATATATATATATATATATATATATATATATATATATATATATATATATATATATATATATATATATATATATATATACATATATATATATATACACAATAGTAAATTCTCAATTTAACGTCAATAAAACCCACAGGGTCCCGTGTTAATGAAATCATGTGAACAACAGAATATGGGATTAATTCAATAGAAACTGCCCGACTTCAAACTCACTTTTGACGACAAATAACTATGTTCTAGTAAAATAACATCTAATTTTATGATGGTACATGCACACAATTAATACTTAAGAGAAATAGAGAAATACATTCGTAAGTTAATGTCCATTCAAATAATGGACTCCACCTCCTCCCTCACACAACACTGCTGGCCTCCTCTGAGATTTGGGGAAACTAAATTTTATAAATTATAAATAATACCTCAAACTAAAGTTAGGATAATATAATTGACATTCTGGATTCCT
This sequence comes from Homarus americanus, assembly GCF_018991925.1. Taxonomy (NCBI): domain Eukaryota; kingdom Metazoa; phylum Arthropoda; class Malacostraca; order Decapoda; family Nephropidae; genus Homarus; species Homarus americanus. Next base: position 941 of record NW_024746976.1, read on the forward strand.
TGTAAGACAGGAATATTTTGAATATAAATGTCATATATTTTGCACAAAAGATAACATATTTACTCAGAGTAAACATTACATCTAAAATTTGTATGTCTAATGCAAAATCTATGATGATTATATTCAAAATGATCACCAAATTGTAAGAATTCCAGCAATGTAAATTATATTCTGACCAGGTATTTTGTATGAATTTTATGAGCTAAAACAAATATCTTCAGTTAATAAAAAAAATATTCTTCATGACGGTAACAGATGGTCGGTCGGTCCTCCTCTCCCCAACCCCCACCAACCGTCCCTACCAGATGTGTGGAAAAACCAGAATATTTACCTTTTAGTAATAAATAATACCTCAAACTAAAGTTAGGATTATATAATTGACATTGCTGGATTCCTTGTAAGACCAGGAATATTTTGAATACAAATGTCATATATTTTGCACAAAATAACATATTTACTCAGAGTAAACATTATATCTAAAATTTGTATGTCTAATGCAAAATCTATGATGTTTATATTCAAATGATCATCATATTGTAAGAATTCCAGCAATGTAAATTATATTCTGGCCGGTAATTTGTATGAATTTTATGAGCTAAAACAGGCAGGCAGGCAGTCAGGCAGGGTGGCGGTGGGCGAATCTAAAATAGCTCAGCCGACACTCTGCGCCGATACGTGAAAAACCCGCTAAGTGAAAGTTCAGTTTGGCGAGGCAATCACAGATACGTGAAATCGAGCTGTAAACCGCAGTAAGCTGGGTATTACTGTGTGTGTGTGTGTATATATATATATATATATATATATATATATATATATATATATATATATATATATATATATATATATATATATATATATATATATATATATATATATATATATATATATATATATATATATATATATATATATATACAGTGGTACCGCTTAACGCGCTTTCACTTAACGCGCTTTTATCATATACGCTGTGCCTTGCCAAAGCTGAACTTTCACTTAACGCGGCATTTTTCATCATATACGCGTGAGGTCCGGCGGTGAGTGTCCGCCTGAGAGCTATTTTAGATTCGACCACCCCACCCGCCACCCTGCCTGACTGCCTGTTTTAGCTCATAAAATTCATACAAATTACCAGCCAGAATATAATTTACATTGCTGGAATTCTTATAATTTGGTGATCATTTTGAATATAAACAACATATATTTTGGATTAAACATACAATTTTTAGATAAAATTGTTCTCTAGGTAATTATGTTATCTTTTGTCCAAAATATATGACATTTATATTCAAAATATTCCTGGTCTTACAAGGAATCCAGCAATGTCAATTATATTATCCTAACTTTAGTTTGAGGTATTATTTATTAAAATTTAGTGGTTATCCCACACATCTCCTTGGGACGGTTGGTGGGGGGTGGGGGAGGAGGGACCGACCGACCGACCATCTGTTACCCCGTGAAGAATTATTTTTTTTTATTAACTGAAGATATTTTTTAGCTCATAAAATTCATACAAATTACCCGGTCAGAATATAATTTACATTGCTGGAATTCTTATAATTTGGTGATCATTTTGAATATAAACAACATATATTTTTGCATTAAACATACAATTTTAGATAAAAATTGTTCTCTAAATAATTATGTTATCTTTTGTCCAAATATATGACATTTATATTCAAAATATTCCTGGTCTTACAAGGAATCCAGCAATGTCAATTATATTATCCTAACTTTAATCTGAGGTATTATTTAATACTAAATGTTAAAACTCTTGAATGGAGGATTGGTGGGGGTGGGGAGGGTTGGGACTGACCACGCGGTTGGAAAAGGGAAGGCAAAGTTGGGGTACTTTGATTGACAGATAGTGTCGAAGAATATTTTTTTTTTATTAACTGAAGATATTTGTTTTAGCTCATAAAATTCATACAAATTATCCGCCAGAATATAATTTACATTGCTGGAATTCTTACAATTTGCTGATCATTTTGAATATAAACATCATAGATTTTGCATTAGACACACAAATTTTAGATGAAAAGTTTATTCTGGTAAATATGTTATCCTTTTGTGAAAAATATGACATTTATATTCAAAATATTCCTGGTCTTACAAGGAATCCAGCAATGTCAATTATATTATCCTAACTTTAGTTTGAGGAATTATTTATTACTATACCTGGTTTTCCCCAAAAATTTCTCAGAGGAAGAGCCAGTGAGTGTGAGAAGAGAAGAGGAGGAGTTGAGTCCATTATTTGAATGGACATTAACTTGGCGACTGTATTTCTCTATTTCTCTTAAGTATTAATTGTGTGCATGTACCATCATAAAATTAAGATGTTATTTTTACTAACATAGTTATTTGTCGTCAAAAGTGGAGTTTGGGAATTCGGGCTGGGTTCTATTGGAATTAATCCCATATGTTCTGTTATTCATACAGCGGTTTTCACTTAACGGGACCCTCTGGGTTCAATTGACGCGTTAAGTGGGGTACCACTATATATATATATATACTTCATTTTTAGTCCATATAACCGCGGACTTTGAACATATAATCAATGACCTCACCAGCAAGGAATCGAACCCTCACTACTGGGTGTGACTAGGGGCGCTACGGCTAGGCCACAAGGACACTAAAGCAGTTCTAGACTCTGTTATATTTCACAAAGCCTGTTCATCGAGCTGATGGCGTGAACCTCAATAGGGCTTGCCTCTTGTGTTATATGGACTATAAATGAAGTATATATATGTACCTCGCGTTTCATACCAGCTGGATTCGGTAAAATGCTACTGACACCATAAGAGGCACGGGCAGTTTCCCATTGAGGTTCCGCAGCGCCATCAGCTCGATGAACAGGCTTTGTGTGAAATATAACAGAGTCTAGAACTGCTTTTAGTGTCCTTGTGGCCTGCCAGTGCGCTCCTAGTCACACCCAGTAGGTCGAGGTTGATTCCTGCTGGTGAGCTCGTTAATTATATATATATATATATATATATATATATATATATATATATATATATATATATATATATATATATATATATATATATATATATATATATATATATATATATATATACACACATTCCGCGTTTTCACGTTCTGGCAGTGCCCTACAGAACCCAGGATGCTCACATTCATGATGGGTGTACCCTTCACAAGGTGAAGTATAATTTTTTTAATTTAGCTCATAAAATTCATACAAATTATCCGGCAGAATATAATTTACATTGCTGGAATTCTTACAATTTGATGATCATTTTGAATATAAACATCATAGATTTTGCATTAGACATACAAATTTTAGATATAATGTTTACTCTTGAGTAAATATGTTATCTTTTGTGCAAAATATATGATATTTATATTCAAAATATTCTGGTCTTACAAGAATCCAGCAATGTCAATTATATTATCTAACTTTAGTCTGATTTATTATTTATTACTAAAAAGGTAAACAGTCTGGTATTCCCACACATTTATCTAGTAGGGACGTTGGTGGTGGGGGAGGGAGGGAGGGAGGGACGGCCGACCATCTGTTACGTGTGAAGAATATATATATATATATATATATATATATATCTCTCCTCGGCTTACGACCACCCGGACGTCTGACCGCCCCACTTGTACGAAAATGTTTTGAAATTACGCATTTTCGAGGTCGATGTTAGTGATTGCGCTGTGTACTGACAAAATTTTTCCTTGTAATTCCCTTTAAAATGGCTGGGAAGCTTAAAAGTGAGAGTTTTGTGGTGCTGAGAAGAAAAAAGTGACCCATTTTAGATTTTCTATGTATTATCGAAGCATTTTCGACTTACGACCTGGATTTGGGTCCCTAACCCCGTCATAAGTCGAGGAGTGGCTGTTACAGGTTGACAATCCTTTATCCGAAATCCTTGGGGCCAGAGGCATTTCGGTTTTCGGAATTTTTCGGTTTTGAGAATGGTTAGGGTTTTTTTTTTTTTAATTTGTATTAGCCTACCCGGGCATAGATCACTAACCCACATTGGGGCCTGGGGATCGAAAATATAATAAAAATTATAATAATAATAATAATTCATAGGTCTAGGTCGTGTTTCTCACTTTTGATCTTTTTTTCATTCTTGTATTTCTTTACTGTATTATTATTATTTTATTATTACAGTATTATTATTATTAATTTTATTATTATATTTTATTATTATTATTGTAATCATTATTATTTTATTTTGGTGTATTTTTATTAAAATTTTTATTTACCATGAATAATTATTATTATTATAATTATTATTCTATTTCATTTTCGCCCCCCAGGCCCCGATGATCAGTGATGATCTGGGTGGGCTAATAATCTGAAAAAAAAAAAAAAAAATCCCAAAAAAACTTTCGGTTTTTAGCTTTTCGGTTTTTGGAATTTCGGATAAAGGGTTGTCAACCTGTATTCACAAATAAGTAGGTTTTCACATATGAATTCTTAATAATTGAACTTATCATTTAACATTATAAGATACTGTATGTATTTACCTTGACAGAGAAACTCATGGAGACTGTTTATCTTTGATGATGTTGGAGAGAAGAATGCCTGTGACAGAAGTGGAGCCAGGACAGTTTGTTCATGCCTTCACTCGCTCTCCCACTCATCTTCAGCCAACCATATTAGCAAATGTTGGCTTGCAGGTACAGTATAGTATAGGTCTACCATACATCTGTTTATTATGATAATACTGCCTGAGATTCTGGCATTCTGTTCACTTATCCTCATTTAGATTATAATTGAAATTGCCTTAAGTGCTATATTAATGGAATTTAGAATTCATGTAAATAATAGAATGATATTCAAGGTATAATATGCAAAGATATGTAGGACAACAGCATCAGTGAAGAAGACCTAACAGAGCACCATATTTAACAACAGAAACTTAAACATGAATACAATATACAGTGGTACTTCGATATACTGGACTAATTGGGGCAGACCCCAGTCCGGAAAATGCGAAATTCGGAAAAAAGGCAAATCTTGGGGGGGGTGGGTCTGAATGTAACACTGCTTATCTGGACTGTTTCAAGAAAATCAGTTGTAATAATGTTATTACTACACTTCAACAACTAAGGTCTTTAAGTGTTTGACAAGGTAGTAAAACACTATTACATCAACAATAAAAAAGAGATAAAACTTTATGTGGAGAAGATTGATTGATTGTGGTAATTGCATCCCTGGCAATGCAACAGTTTAGGTCATATGTCGCCAAATTAAAATTAAAGCTTAAAAGACTAAAATAAAATAATGCAAGCTAAAAACACAATAAATAACAAAAAATTCTTAAAAGCAATTTAAAGGTTAAGAAATAAAACTCAAAGCTTGTGTAGAAGGGCGTCTTCCTCCACAAAGGAAAGGACGTTCCCTACCACGCTTCCCACTCCCTCCTCCAGCACCTAAGAAAGATGACAAGACCCGTCTCCCCCCTGGCACCGGGAGAGGCGTTTACAACGAAGATATCTTGAGACTGGGGCACTCCATCAAGAGATGTCAAACAGTCAGTGGGACCAGGCAGTCATCACAATGGGGAGGGGGTACTATCTCCATTAAAAAACCATGAGTCAGCTATGTGTGGCCAATGTGGAGGCAGGCCAAAGCAGTCTCTTGGTGGCGTGACAGTCCATGATATCCCCAGGTACCCAATGCAGGATGGATGTTGCAGAGCTTGTTTACTCCGACAGCATCCCACCTGCATTTCCAACTCGAGCAGATGGCAGCTCATATTAGTGGTTTCATATCAGAGGCAGGTAGAGGGAAGGACTTGCCATTGGGAAAGAAATAGCTGCTTTTGCCACAGCATCAGCACACTCATTCCCCTTCTCCCCCACATGGGATGGAACCCAGCAGAAACTGACTTTCCGGCCCTGAAGTTGGATGAGAAATAGCCACTGTAAAATATTTATACAGGTGCTCCTTTACTTACGAACGAGTTACGTTCCTGAGGCTTGTTTGTAAGTCCAACTTTTCTCTTGTAGATACCAAACATATTGCAAAAAATTAAAAGATTGTGGATATTTAGTACAGCTATACCCTTTAATACAGCCTTAAAACCTGGCTCACTCTTCTCCTCTTAGGCAATGTTTGTTCTTTCTGGTATTTTCTTCAAAATAAACCAGTCTCATCCACATTAAACACCTGTTCTGGCAGGTAACCCCCCCTCAGCGATGATGTTTGTATCTCTGAAAGTTTGTAAGATGAACGTTCTTAAGTAGAGGAGCACCTAATAAGGGATGTTGCAATGAGACATTAGCTAAGACCCGGAGAGTACTATGAGAGTCACTAAAAACTGTAAAATCGTTATGAGGTTGGGTAAAAATAATCTTGAGGACAAGTAAAATACCCAAAAACTCTGAAGTAAAAATAGATGCCATAGTGGGGAAACTACCGTCCCGACATAAATCGGGAATGACCACCCCAAAACCCACCCCTGCATCGGACTTAGAGCAGTTGGTGTATACAGGAATAGTCCCCCTGTGAGAGGAGACATGCTCTAAAAAAAGAGAATGGACAGGGAGTGAGTAAGTCCTTCCTTTCATTAAAATACTGTCAAACTTGAACTTCAGTGAGAATCCACAAAGAGGCACTAGGGAACTGCATGGGGCATATCTTTAACAGGAGGATGACAAAGAATTCTCACGACTTCCTTTATCCTGAAACCAAAAGGTCATGGGAGGTCTGTATACTGAGTGTAGTGTGGGGACAGTCTCTCATCAACTACACAAGTGTTGGTTACAAACTGTGGAAGACTGTGGAGGTGAAACCAACTCTGGACTTGGAGATGCTGTCATTGAAGATCATCAGCATCAACTTGTAGACTTGGGATTGGCAGAGACCTGAAGGCACTGGTTGCCAGGCGCACCCCACCATGATGAATTGATTTCAGTGTATTGAGTCTAGCCTCAGTGGCTGAGGAAAACACCTCACACCCATAATCTGGTTTGGGTCTAACTCATGCGGTAAAGGTCTAGCATAGTTCCTCGGTCAGCACCTTATGACATGTGCCCCAAGACTCTCAATAACTTGAGAGCACGCTGGCAAGACTCTTTGAGGTAACGAATATGTGGCTGCCCTGTAAGCTGGTTGTCGAAGATAATGTCCAGGAAATGGGTCTCTGTGATGCACTCCACATGATGACCATAGACTTGTAGGTCTCGAAGACAACTGAAATGCATGGCACCGGTCTTCAAGGGAGAAAGTCTGAAACCATGCTCTGTGGTCCAACGTGAAACCTTGTCTAGTCACTAGTGCAAGTTTCATGCGATATTCAACCACTGACATGTGGGAAGCTGCATACCAAAAGCCAATTTTTCTACTTACTATGAGATTGATACACTACCTGGAACCGATGCTGCTACCCCATTTATTGCAATGGCAAATAAGGTCACAGTCAAGACACTACCCTGAGGACCACCATCCTCCTGAATATGTGGTGCTGATATTTCTGTGGCTGTGCGGACCCTAAAAGTGCGATGTCCCAAAAACTGACCTATTATTAAGGGTAAATTTCCCCGCAATCCCAAATTGTGAAGCTCCTTCTCCAAGCTGTGTCGTATGCTTTCTGTACGTCGAAAAAAAATACACAGAGTAGATGCTGGCGACAAGCAAAAGCCTTACAGACCGAGGACTCAAGACGAACTAGAGCATTTGTTGTTGAATGCATCTTCCGTAAGCCAGACTGATTTGGTGAAAGAAAGGCATTCTTTTCCAGGTAGTATACTAATTGCGAGTTATATCATCTTTTCAAACTGCTTGCAGATACAGGAGGTCAGAGCTATGGGACGATATTCTAGTGGGTGAAGACTTTCCTTTCCAGTCTTCTTAAAAGGCAGAACACTTGTCTCCCGCCATGAGGATGGGAAGGCACCCTCTTGCCAGATCCTGTTTTATAGCTCCAATAGAAAGGTCTGTGCCTCAAATTCAAGGTGGCAGAGCATTGAAAATGGGATATCAGTGAGTGAGAGGGCATTTCTCATTTCTTTCATTGAAAACATAATGATGTATGTCTCATGCCTGTAGCCTGTCCAGGGTGCCTTGTAGCGATGAGTAGTCCGGTGAGGTGTTGTTCACTGTAACCCCCACAGTGCAGTCATCCATGTACTTCCACCTGTGAGGAGTGTCTGACAGAGCGTCGTTGATCAGGATTAGGAAGCACAGTGGTCCCATCTTGGTCCCCTGGGGAACACCGCAGGTGAGGTGTTGGAATGTGGAGACAGAACCCTGGTACCTGACTGCCTGACGACACTCACTCAGGAAGTTGGTAAGCAATGAGACCAGTGCAATGGCTTTGTTGATAACAGTGCAGTGATCAACAAGGTCAAAAGCCTTCCTGAAGTTAACAAGGGCAACGGCCAGTGGTGTCTTACGTTTCTGCAGGTTTTTGTGCAAGAAATCCAGGAAACTAACTAATCAGTGTGTTGTAGAGGAGGTCCTCATGTTGCCAAATTGCTGTGGATCAATTGACTGATAAATACGAGCAAATGCCCACTCAAAAACAGTCTTCACAGAGCAAACTGGGTATGGCAGTAATGGCAACTGGCCTGAAGTCGTTAGGGGACTGTGGGGTGGGGACCTTGGGGATGGGGGTGACAAATGCAGTTTTCCATTCATTAGGGCTTTTGCTTTGTCTGAGGGATGCATTAATAATAGAACGGAGGGCCGTGGCAAGTTCGACTGCAAACTCCTTGTAAATTTCGATTGGGAGGTCAATTGGGGTTGTAGAGCATTTGCATTTAAATTTCAGGAGTGTGTTGTCACTTTCAAACGGTTGAACACTGAGAGGGGGGGAGGGGGAAGGTAATTAAGCCGGGAGGAGAGTGAGGTCAAGACTGGGTAGGGTATGACATATGGTAGCAAAGTGGTTATTAATTATCTCGGCTGTCTCCTCACTAGGTAAATGAGAGATGAAAGGAAGCTTGGGAGACTGAAGGTTAAGACAACAGAGATCTTTTACCTTGGAGTACCACTGACTGAAGCCGACCTCCTTGAGGCTGTGCACTTTCCTGGGATAATAAGACTACTTGGCTGACTTGATTTCCCTGATGACCTGGTTACGTAGACTTTTGTACAGGCGGTTGTTGGTGTAGTATGCCTTGTTGCGCTGCTCAATTAGTCTTTTGATACGGGGTGTAATCCACGGGGCATCATCGGGGTGGATCCTCAGTGTCTTGGCTGGAAAGAAGTGGTGGTAGGCTTTGGTGATAGTGTCCAGTTAATTATCCCACTTGTTCTGCACATCGTCTCCCGTGATCACTTCAGTCCAGGGATACCGGGTCACCCATTGTCCGAAACGCCGCATGGCAGAGTCAGGGGTAGGTCAGTAAGTCCTGGTGACAATTGGCGTTCGTGAGATGGTACGTGTAGGTGACCACAGTAGAGACAGGTGGGGGCTGCGCCTCATGGGAGGCAGTGGCTGGGAGGGAAGGTAGTGGTTACTGAGATCAGTCATAATGAAGCCCAGGGTGGCATTCCCACGTGTTGGAAAGTCAACTATTTGTGCAAGGTAGCGGTGTTGGGTGATGTTACTGATGTCTAACTCATTAAAGTCACTGCATATCACTTGTTTAGCACATGGAAATCTGGATCTCAGGGAGTCGAGTGTCTATTATATGAGTAACCAGTACATTGGTGGTTGGTGCAGGGGGTGATAACAAACACAAACGATGAGAGAGGCAAGCTGGTGGGGGTGGGAGGTGGGAGTGACCTGAACCCACAAAGCTTCTACATCCTCAGGTACATTAACACCTAGGTGTGATGGTTTAAGGTCACTGGGACAGTACAGCACTACACCCTTACCTCTCCTGTCCTTTCTAAGGTGGTGAAATAACTCATAGGTTTCTATGGCACAGATCTCAGGAACAATTTGCCACGCCTCGGTAATCGCCACAATACCTGCACCAACTGACTTACCTGTGACACTGACCTTCTCCACCTAGTTGCATAAAGATGTAACATTGGACGGCAATAGGGATGGTAGGTTGTACCATAGTCGTGGCACTTCATAGCGAGTACACTGTCTTTCAGGCACTGACTTGACTTTCTTATTCTTGCTTGGCATGATGATAGGGATTCGTCTGGGAATGCGGCGACCTCGTCTGCAGCTGCGGTTGTGAAAGATTCTCAGTGCCTTTAGTAGAGTGATGGTGTGGTGTGGAGGATAGCCAGCGCCAGACTTCAGTGCGACGATATTGCGACACTGGAACGCACATATTCACAAGTCTAGCACTCACAGTCACTGACACCTTGAAAGTATGCACTGTCTTCCCGTAAAAGTACTGAACTTCCTTAAATTAGCTACAGGTTGACGTGATGACCTTGGCTGCTGTGGAGCGCAAGAGAACATGTCCTCACTAGGTGAGGTCACTAGTGTGTGTGTGTGTGATAATAAATAATAATAATAATAATTAACGGTTTATTGAAAGAGCATGGCAGGTGGAAGGCTTAAAATATACAATTACATAATTGGGGAATGGGTCTCTTGATTTACAAATGATATACAAGTAACATAAGTGATACAAATATGATATACAGTGACCCCTCGGTTAACGAACTCAATCCGTTCCAGAAGGTCGTTCGTTAACCGAAAAGTTTGTTAACCGAAACCATTGTTTCAATGGGTTTTTGGGTAATTGGTTCCAGCTCACCGAAAATTTCCTAAATTCAAAAAAAATGGTAGAAAAGTTCACTTACTTTGAGGTGTGTATGTAGAAGGCTCCTGGATGATGAGAATTAGAATGGGGGTGGAGGAGAAGGAAGAAGAGAAGGCATTGGGGTGGAAGAGAAGTCACCCCATGGCACCATTTCACCCATAAAATTTTAGTTCTCTTGGTGTATTTCAAGATTATTTTCTTTAAATCAACACTGCACTGCATTATAAATTGTCAATATGTAAAATATATTTCAAAATGAGCAATAATTTGCTTGGAAACACAGAAAAAAGGCGTTTAGTTGAAGAGAGTCTCAAGCAAGATGTTACCTCCAGTGAAAACAGAGAGAGACTAACGCCTGTTTGCTGTGTTAAGAGGCTGGATGCCGCGCATTAAACTAGTCACTTTACCTTCAATTATGTTCAATTATTGTTAAAATGACTAAAAAATTAAATATTAAACTTTTAAAATTATTGAATTGTATATACTTCTTGATATTTACTAAAATAGTAAGGAATTTAAGCCCTAGAACCGATTAATGTATTGGCGGACTGATACTAAAGCTGGTTGCCCGGCCAGTGCAAGCGAAAACATGTTGAGGTCGGTTCGTAAGAAATTCGTTAACCGAATTTTTGTTCGTTAACCGAATTGAAGATCCTTATGGAAGGCAGTTCGTTAACCGAAATTTCGTTGACCAAGGCATTCCTTAAACGAGGGGTCACTGTATAATAATTAGGTGTTGATAATTTTTAAAATGGTTGGGAATGGGCTGTTCTTATAGCAATCAGTTCGTGCTCGCATGGGCTGGATGCGGTTGGGCAGGTGTGTGGCCAGGAGAGTAGCTTGGGGCAATGCAGGTGTGCTCCATCCTTCTGGTTAGCTCTGGTGAAGCCGTGATGTCAGGTCAGGTTAGGTCTGATCCAACCACACTCAGTATTGCACTGCTGTGTTTTTGTGCTTTTCCTGAGTGCTCTATAGGAACACTATTTGGTAGTCAATCATTCACTGATCACTTGAATGTTTTGCTGAATAAATCCCGGTGTAGTAAGGCTGGCAGGGCGTTGGGATATAGCAGGGGGAGGGGGCAAACAGACTCGACCTGGCTGCTCGAACTGGAGGCGCCTTCAGGGCACTTATTGTCTCGCTGGTGGTTGACCCGTGTGTGTGTGGAATACTGTAATTGTCCTAAGGGCAAACACATAAAGGTAATACAGTAATACCCTGATTTACGCGTTTTTTTTTTATTCGTTTCTACATTTACGCGGTACCTTGCCAGAACCGGAATTCCCACTTTACATGGTGCATCTACTCATATACGCGGGTGAAGTAATTGGGGTTGCAATTTCAAATTCTGTGGCATTACTAAAAATAGTAAAGTTTCTGGTGCACTCTAAGATTAAGAGAGAAAACGGAGGACTCAGGTGTCCTGATGTGAGAGAAAACGGACTCGTATGACGGGGACCAAATAAAAAAAGTATAGCTACATGTTTTGTGGACTACAGTATTAAGCATACCCTTTTCATCACTTTGTAATAGACCTAGCCATGCCTATGTGTGTTTATGATATTTACCATAACATTATATATATATTTAGTGGGTCTAAATGGTTGTAAAATGGGAAACTTGGGGCTGGGTCTTGGGTGCCTGGAACCAATTAGAATAAATCCCATAGGTTCTGTACTTTCGTTATCGGCGGGGTCCCAATTAGGCGCGATAACCAAGGGATGACTGTACTGTACTGTACAGGTTGTACCTCTCTAGTCCGGCATTCTGTGGTCCGGAAACTCCCGTGGTCCGGAACGATTTTAGTTTGTCCAATAGGTAGATAGGCAGCTTTTTTTTTTTTTTTACTTATCTGAATTATTATTATTACAGGAGTATTAAATTTTTGCCCCTCAGGCCCCAATGTGGGTCAGTGACCTATGCCCGGGTGGGCTAATCCCCTTAAAAAAAAAAAACAAAGCCGCGGGAAATTAAGGTTTGTTTACATCCGGCAGTTCGGCTGCTCTCTCTCTCTCTCTGCTTGTCTATACAGAGTACAACATTTAACCCTTCAATATATATGAGCAGTAAATAAGTGTTGCTTTCATATTCTTATGTAGAGTAATGACGATATGTTTTCACATGTGCGCACTTACATACGCGCAGTCTCACTTTTTTTTTTACCATTAATGGTTAGCTACTTATATTGTTCCATTTATTAACATTAAATAACATTACAGGTACTTCAAACAACCATATTAATTTTTTTACATTAATTTTACTACAGCTAAAATCAGGGTCTTATTTTCTTCAGTTTTATATGTAGAACCAATCAGTCACTGGTTTTGTAAGCTTTAACATAAACAATGCCGGCAGCCGTCTCGTCTCCTCTAATATTGCACGTAGTATTAATAAATTGTATTGTTAATTTTGCACACACAAACATTAATTCAATAAAAACAAATTCAGAAACATTAATTAAAATATATATGAATAGTAAATAAGTGTTGCTTTCATATTCTTATGTAAAGTAATGACGATATGTTTTCATGTGTGCGCATGCGCACTTACATACGCGATCTCTCTTTTTTCTTTACCATTATCGTTAGCTACTTCTATTGTTCCATTTATTAACATTAAATAACATAACTTAAAACAACCATATTAATTTTACTACAGCTACAGCCAAAGTCTTATTTTCTTCAGTTTTATATGTAGAACCAGTCAGTCACTGGTTTTGTAATCAACGAAAACAATGCTGTGTCATTTCCTCGTGTGTTTTAATATTCTACGTATTATTTATGAATTGTATTGCTCATTTTGCACACATAAACATTAATTCAATAAAAAAGACATTCAGTAATAAACAATAATGAATCTTTTGTACATCAGAGAAATGACGCTGTTTACACGATTATGCACGTCGTCTGCATGTTGGCGGGCCGTTCAAACCCGTCGAAATTCAAGTTTCCGCCGTCAAAATTTTTATTTATTTGTGTGTTCCAATAAAATACGTTAAGAATTAAAAACTTGCGAAATTTGAGAAGCTACTATACGACATTTAACCCTTCAATATGTCTTTAAAGAGGCCATGATGCAGAGAAAGTGGTGCTAGTGCTTCCAAGCATAAGCACAAGTGACTATCTATCCAGGAAAAGGGTGAATTTCCATGGTCCGGCACCGGTCAGGTCCCGAGGTTGCCGGACTAGAGAGGTACAACCTGTATATACTTGTGACACTGGCCAGTTGCTTCTGGTGTTATGGTACAGGGGTACCAAGTGACAGCACTAGGATCCCGCTTCCTCTATCAAGGAATAAACAATTAAAATTTAAATTGAAAAAAAAAACATTCAAATACAGTATTACCCCGCCTAACGCGGTTTCACTTAACGCGTTTTTTCATATACGCGGTGCCTCGCCAGAGCTGAACTTTCACTTAACACGGATTTTTTCCACATATACGTGGTGAGTGTCCGGCTCGAGACGCTATTTTTAGATTTGCCCCACCCGCCACCCTGCCTGACTGCCTGTTTTAGCTCATAAAATTCATACAAATTACCCGGCCAGAATATAATTTACATTGCTGGAATTCTTATAATTTGGTGATCATTTTGAATATAAACATCATATATTTTGCATTAGACATACAAATTTTAGATTAAATGTTTTCTCTAAGTAAATATGTTATCTTTTGTGCAAAATATATGACATTTATATCAAAATATTCCTGGTCTTACAAGGAATCCAGCAATGTCAATTGTATTATCCTAACTTTAGTTTGAGGTATTATTTATTAAAATTTAGTGGTTTTCCCCCAAAAATTTCTCAAAGAGGGAAGAGCCAGCAGTGTTGTGTGAGAAGAGGGGGAGGGAGTTGAGTCCATTATTTGAATGGACATTAACTTGGCGACTGTATTTCTCTATTTCTCATAAGTATTAATTGTGTGCATGTACCATCATAAAATTAAGATGTTATTTTTACTACAACATAGTTATGTGTCTTCAAAAAGTGGAGTTTGGGGGTCGGGCTGGTTTCTATTGGAATTAATCCCATATGTTCTGTTGTTCACTTAACGTGGATTTCACTTAACGCGGGACCCTCTGGGTTCTATTGACCGCGTTAAGTGGGGTACAACTGTAATGGGACCTAGTGAACCGAAATGGACCTAGAGCGGGCACAGTCACGTATGCATCGCGTATTCTTTAGATTGTCCGGCCAGGCGTACGTTATCTAGTGAATTTAGTCAATATTGTACAGTAACAATGGACCTAAGTGCAAACCTGTATTGTACATGTACTAAATTCTTACGGTACTAAAATTGTTATGTCTATTGCAAATATAGGTTGTTTATACAGGTATTCAAACAAATTACTATCTTACATGAATCCCTCCAATGTAAGTTATATTCACCCAGGTCGTTTGGGTGGCAAATTATGGGAAGAGCTTAGTCACTCTTAAGTAATGGTAAATAAACACGCAGGCAGGCCTTCAGCGCCAACTGTCAAATCTTATCTCAAATAAATAAACAAACAAACGCCAGACATTCTGTCACCTCACCTCACCTCCCGCCTCCTCCCCCCCCTCTTCCCGCCACCCTCGTGTTCCAAGATAAAAGATTGGTGATTTCTTTATGATTATTTTATATAATATCTCAGACTAAAGTTTGGATAATATAATTTGCATTGCTGAAATCTTTGCAAGACAGAGATTAATTTGAATATAAGTGTCATATGTTTTGCTCAAGATAAAAAAATGTAGTACATTAGTGTACAATACTAAAGTAAATTTTAGAAAAAGTTTTTCAACTGTATTTTTGGGTAGATTTACATAGATTTCTTCATTTATTCTCATCCATTTACATGCACACACCATACTAAAAGAAACATAATAGAAATAAATGACCTTAGTGCAAGGTTGGAGTGCACATGTACTAATTTGATTACGGGACTAAAATTGCTTTGTCTAGTGCAAATTATAGCATGTTTATATTCAAATTAATCAGTATGTTACAAGAATCCCAGCTATGTTAATTATATTCACCTAGGTCATTTCACTGGCTTTTTATAAGAGAGAAGCTTAGTCACCCAAGAACTGATAAATATACACGCGTTAGACCTGGGCCTGTGCCAACTGTTAAACGTACTACCTCCCCTCCCCCCACGCCCCCTCGCTCGCTCCCACCCTCTCTTCCCCATCTGCTTGGCGTTGCTGGAATCCTTGTAAAACAGTGAATAATTTTGTATAAATGTCATGTATTTTGCACAAGAGATAAAAATTAATCACCTGTATCACATTACAGTCGTGATTTAAGAGTAAAAGTGTATGTGTACGTATATATTATTCCACATACACGTAAGTATAAATAAAAAGTTTGTGATGATTGGACAACGTCCATTTCGGTTAACGTCACATTTCCAAGAACGTATCTAGGAAGTTAACCGGCGCATGACTATTCAAAATATTCCTGGTCTTGCAAGAAATCCAGCAATGTTAATATATTATCCTAACTTTAGTCTGAGGTATTATTTATTACTAAAAATGTAAATATACTGTTTTAACCCAAACATTTCTCTGGTAGGGAGGGAAGGTGGGGGTGGGGGGTAGGGAGGGAGGGAGGGACCCAGCGAGTGTGGGAAGAGGGGGGGAGCCACAGGGTACCACGGAAAGTGAAAACTGCGTAAAGTGAACAACAGAACATATGGGATTAATTCCAATAGAGACTGGCCTGACCCCCAAACTCCACTTTTTCCGACACAATACCTATGTTGTAGTAAAAATAACATCTAAATTTTATGATGGTATGCTCACACAATTAATATTTAAGAGAAATACAGTCGCCAGGTTAATGTCCATTCAAATAATGGACTCAAATCCCTCCCCCCCCTCTTCCCAGCTCACTAGCTCCTACCTCTCTGAGAAATGTTTGCGTGAAACCACTAGATTTTAACGTTTAGTAATAAATAATACCTCAGACTAAAGTTAGGATAATATAATTGACATTTCTGGATTCCTTGCAGGTCAGGGAATATTTTGAATGCAAACTTCATATATTTTCCACAATAGATAAAATATTTCCTTTGTTTAAACCAAATTATTACATTTGATCTAAAATTTGTATGTCTAATGCAAAATCCATGATGTTTATATTCAAAATGATCATCATATTGTAAGAATTCCAGCAATGTAAATTATATTCTGGCAGGGTAATTTGTATGAATTTTATGAGCTAAATAAAAATAAAATAAAATAAAATAAAATTATACTTCACCGCCCGTATATGAGTAGATGCACGGCGGAATGTGAAAGTCCGGCTCTGGCAAGGTACCGCGTAAATGAGAAATTGCGTAAAGTGAAACCGTGTAAAGCGGGTTAATACTGTATTATTATTATTGTAATTATTATTAAGTTTTTACGCCCCCAGGCCTCTTATGTGGGTCAGTGGCCTGTGCTCGGGTGGGCTAATCCCTGTAAAAAAAAAATGGTTAGTCGAGATAGACTAGTGACTGAAAGATAAATTGTCAATTTTTATTTTTTTATTTTATTTTATTTTATTTTTTTATTTATTTTTTTTATAGATAACTCTCAATGAAGACTGCCTAGAATTGATTTAATACTGCTTAAAAATAGAAAAAAAATGTATAAATGGGCAACAACAAGCTGAAATGGATTGACGGTTCAGGCTCTGCCATTAGAATTATGGTCACTCATAATTACAAATAATTCACTCCAGACTTAAACAAAATTTAACTCCAAGATTCAATGCCTTTTTCTCTTAACTTGCAAAAATTTCTTTGACAGGTTGGTGATAATATTGTTGTATCATCAAAGACTGAAATTGCTCTGAGCTTGGGGGTAATATTTACCTTTGAAGAGGACTGTGTCAGAGTTGTTCTGGACAGGTATGTGTTCTTCTAATTTTAATTTGTTTGGTTAGCTTAGAATTAATAACATTTCAGTTTATGTATTTTAGGTACATGTATTAACTCTCTCGAACACACAATTAGTTGTAAAGTTTCTATGACCACGACAAAAGACATTTGGGAACAATTCACGTGAGGTTTGGTCATCTTGATTCTGCTTCCAAATTATCCCAGCATCATATCTCAGATATTTTCTCTCAAACCTCCCAAGGTTTGTTATTGGTATAGAACTGGAATTTTTTGAGCTTTGGAATTTTGATATGACTAATTCTGTGGAAGGTGGGAAGAAATGAAGAGACAAATGTGACCTACCAGCACAGCTGACAGGAGGAAACTGATGGACAACAGCAGAACTCCACCCATGCTGTGGTACTTTCTGTAAGCTTCTTTTGCATGATCATGTGATCATGATCTGTGACCTAGAAAAATTTGATTTTATTGTCTTTAAATAAAAACAATTGAATTTCTTAAAAGTTTAATGATGTGATTCATTTCACCTATGCAAATAGTGCTACCCAAGATAAAGCTTGAGAGCGTTAAGGTACAGTCACATGACCATTCTATGTATGTTACTTGATAAATTTACAATACAGGTTGGACCCTGCTAATCCTTGGCCCTGATAGTCTGGAAGCTTCAATGGTTTGGGACGCATATGGTGAATAATTAATCTTGTGGGGAAAATTAGAACATACTGTATGTTCCACAACTACTAAAAGTCAACAATAATGCTATGAAATTTGTAGAAAAATCATTACAATTATTTCAACCTGTACTCAGATGTACAGTAGGGTCGGGATATATAGCGACTTTATATTATGATTTTTTTATATCGCGGCTACCAAAATTATCGACATTTTCCAATATACTGTATAGCGATAAATTTATTTACAGTAAACTCACAACTTACGTGGGGTTATGTTCCTGGGACCTCACATCAAGCCAAAAACCGTATAAAGTCAGAAACACTCCTAAAAATCCTCTAAATAGCCCCAAAAATATGAGTTGAAATTTTTTTAACTCCTGTGCAAAATATATGCTGTCTATATCCAAATTATCCACTGTCTTGCAAGGATTCAAGCAATTCATTTATATTCTGCTAACTTTAGTGTGTGACATTTTATAAGATATAAACCTTAAGCATAAAACCACTTTCAATCTTGCCAGATGTGGAGGGGGGCGGTGATGTATTATGACAGCTTTCGCCAGGCCCCGGCCAAGGTTACCTAATGGTATTTATTTGTCTGTCATATACTGTAGAGGGAGTTTAAGTTTTTCTCTTATTAAATGTCAATGAATTGACTTAAGAAAATATAATTAACATTGCTGGAACTCTTGTAAGATAGTGATTAATTTGAATATAAACATGCTATAGTTTGTAATAAACATACAAATTTTAGTACTAATTAGTACATTTAGTACAAAGGACTAAAATTTTTATCTCGAGCAAAATATATGATGTCTATATTCAAATTATTCACTGTCTTGCAAGGATTCCAGCAATGAAATTTATATTATGCTAACTTTAGACTGTTCCATTTTATGTCAAGATTTGTCACTTTTATTGGCCTCCAGAACCTAACCCAATTTCCCCATTGATTACATGTAATTATATATCACAATTTAGTATATAGCAAACATCCTTGGACCTTATCTTGCGATATATGCCGACCCTACTGTACTAAGTTAATTATTAAATTTTTTATGCCTAGTTATATTCTGCTAAGTCAAGTTAGTGACATTTTATAAGCAAAAAACTTATACTCTCTTCGTTTCCTAATCCTTGAGTCCCTGACCCCCTCCCCCCTCCACTGATAACTAAGCACCTGGTAATCTCCCCTCCTGGCTGTCACCTACCCCTCCACCCTCCTCCCAGCCAGAAGGTAACAATGGTTTTATTGGATAAAGTTGGTTTTAAGCTTAAAATTTTTCATTTCTAAAATTTCACTGACTTGACTCAGCAGAATATAACTTACATTGTTGGAATTCACAGCAAGACAGCAATTAATTTGAGTATAAACATATCATAGTTTGCACTAGTGATAAAATTTTTTGTCCTTTACTGCAATACATTTGTGTACAAATTGAGTACAGTAATATGATGTTCAAAATTATGGCTTTTTAGTGATTAACTTAGTATTGTACACTCGAATACTGGTTGTGATAATTGTAATGACTTTTTACAATATTGTGGATCTACATATATAGAGAGAGAGAGAGAGAGAGAGAGAGAGAGAGAGAGAGAGAGAGAGAGAGAGAGAGAGAGAGAGAGAGAGAGAGAGAGAGAGAGAGAGAGAGAGAGAGAGAGAGAGAGAGAGAGAGAGAGAGAGAGAGAGAGAGAGAGAGAGAGAGAGAGAGAGAGAGAGAGAGAGAGAGAGAGAGAGAGAGAGAGAGAGAGAGAGAGAGAGAGAGAGAGAGAGAGAGAGAGAGAGAGAGAGAGAGAGAGAGAGAGAGAGAGAGAGAGAGAGAGAGAGAGAGAGAGAGAGAGAGAGAGAGAGAGAGAGAGAGAGAGAGAGAGAGAGAGAGAGAGAGAGAGAGAGAGAGAGAGAGAGAGAGAGAGAGAGAGAGAGAGAGAGAGAGAGAGAGAGAGAGAGAGAGAGAGAGAGAGAGAGAGAGAGAGAGAGAGAGAGAGAGAGAGAGAGAGAGAGAGAGAGAGAGAGAGAGAGAGAGAGAGAGAGAGAGAGAGAGAGAGAGAGAGAGAGAGAGAGAGAGAGAGAGAGAGAGAGAGAGAGAGAGAGAGAGAGAGAGAGAGAGAGAGAGAGAGAGAGAGAGAGAGAGAGAGAGAGAGAGAGAGAGAGAGAGAGAGAGAGAGAGAGAGAGAGAGAGAGAGAGAGAGAGAGAGAGAGAGAGAGAGAGAGAGAGAGAGAGAGAGAGAGAGAGAGAGAGAGAGAGAGAGAGAGAGAGAGAGAGAGTTGTAATACTGTAGATAATTATATTCCATAGGTATCATATACTACATCTCTATTTATATCTTTCACTATTCATTATTGCAGAAATTTGAAATTATACCCCAACTGGCAGGAAAAGATATTTAGTGTAGATCGGTGTGAATACCAGAATACGATGAGCATCAACTTCACTAACCTGGCCAAGCTCCTAATGGATACATCCCAGGCATCTCACTTGAGAGGCTTGTTGATTGATAGGTAAGACAAAATATTTATGACCTTTTTTGGGATACAGTATTGGAACTCTGTACAGTCAACAAATCTAGGGGCCATAACCCTGATGAAATTTGTTAAACAGAGTATCCTCTTCACAGATTTGAGAGTTTATCTGTGAGAATAACCTGAAATGCTCCAGTCTGTTCATTTGATGACGCTGATTATATAGCACTCAAACCTCTATCATCCACCTCATATTCCAGTATGCCTGTACACAGCATGAACATTCTGCTTCTACTGTGAGTGTAACCTTTTGGATATCTACTGTAAATATTTTCTTTAAGACATTAGACAGTAACTTGAGGCTTTGTGTTGTCATGTTGACTTATGTAATATACATATGTAGGTCTTCAGATGTGCTGTTTCAAAGAGTGATCACTGTGCATAATCAACTGTTTGGTAAGCTAGTTTGTCAACTTCAGGGCCAATAGCTCCTTGCTCTAAGTAAAAAAAGGAAAGAAAAATCTAGTGCATAATTTAGTGTATATTGTAGATGTATTCTTGATATACGAAGAGGTTGCATTCGTAAAGTTTCACATTTTAAGTGAATAATTGTACAGGGATTCCGCGTTATTCATTTACTGTACTCGCTTACACTGGACCAGATCCAGAGCTGTTGGGGCCATGGATACAAAACTGATGGAGGCCCCTGCCAAACTGTTCTTATTACAGTCTTATTAACCTGTCGCTGTTTGCAGTACTAGACACCTTATGCTTGCCCCCTGATCACAAAAAATAAAATTTTCAAATCACCCACAAAACAAGGGAAAAATAGTGACAAAATTTGTAAGTTGATTTAAAGGTCCTGCAGGATGACGTATCACCCAGACGGGTCCTCCGTGTGGAATGCTTGCTGGCTGTCAAGGCTGCCTAACCCACTGTACTCACACACCCTTACTTCCCACCTCCATATTTCCAAAACATGTTCTTTTTTCCCCTTTTTTATCTCATTCAATTATTCATACACAGTAGAACGTCGATTTAACACAAGACTTTCCAAGAAGAGGTTGTTTTAAACCAAATTTGCACTAAATCAAAGTGTTGTTTCAATGGAATAATTTAGTTTGGTACTTGAGAGAAACACAAAATACAGTGATCCCTCGGTTAACGAACACAATTCATTCCAGAAGGTTGTTCGTTAACTGAAAATTTTGTTAATCAAATCCCTTGTTTCAATAGGATATTGGGTAATTGGTTCCAGCTCACCGAAAGCTACGTAAAAAGTAAAAAAAAAAAATGCAGTAAAGTACACTTATTTTGAGGTGAGTATGTAGAAGGTTCCTGTTTGATGATGAGAATTAGAAGTGGGGGTGGAGGAGAAGGGAGAAAAGAAGAAAGTGGGGATGGAGGAGAAATCACCTTTCAGTGGACCCATGCTTGATGCCGTCATTTCACCAATAAAATTTTAACTTCACTAGGTGCAATTCAAGATTATTTTCTTTAAATAAAAACTGCACTGCACTATATATTACAGGTAGTTCTGCTATAACGCGATAATTGTGTTCTTGTAAAATATCGTGTTATAGAAAATCGCGTAATAGAAATAACAGGGCTTATGGAGAAAATAGGGTTAGGTGCAGATTACTCGAAATCGAAAAAATTTAGTAGTTAGCCTAACACAAAGGATAGCACAGTCTAAATAAATGTTACATTCATATCTAATAATGAAATCATACAGTAAATGTAACACTTTACCTTGAAAAAATATGAATGTAACTTGATGGGGGAGAAGGGTGATTTTGAGGTTGATAACATCAAGCTTCTCTTCAAGTGTTATATCCTTTCTTTTACGATAATCACCGGGAATTCTATCATCAGAACGCTTTTTGGAGATATTCTTCTTTACCATATTGACAGTTAATACCACAAAATTGGAGAAATAGTAAGCAAAAATCGCGTTATAGCAAACAAGCGTTCGCGTTATACAAATATTGTTCCGAATTCATAAATCGCGTTAGAGCAAATTTGCGTTATCAAAACACGCGTTATAGCAGAACTCACTGTATCAATATGTTAACTAAATTTCAGAATGACCAATAATTTCAATGAAAAATGCAAAAATATTCAAGACACCAACAAAATAGGTGTTCACTTCACTGTCAACAAAGCCCAACAGACGCCTTGTGGCTGAGTCAAGCTGCTGTTGGGCGCACAAAAAAAATAGTTCCCTGTATTGCATATATTATCAATATGTTCAATGAATGTTAAAATGACTAATAATTTTAATATAAAAAATGCAAAAATATTAAAGAGCACAACTTTCCTGATATTTACTCCACTGGAAATGAATGTAAACATAGAACAGATTACTGAATTGGCAGACTAGCCCATCAGCTAATCAACTGATGCTCACAACAAAACGTGATGTTCGTAGGGATTTCGTTAATCGAATTTTTGTTCTTTAACCGAATTGAAGATTCTTATGGAAGGTAATTCGTTAACCGACCCGTTTGTTAACCACAGTCTACCCAGATGCATCTCAGCCCATCTCCTAGAATAAACAAAACATTGTTTTTTGTAGTATTATGTTAAAACAAACACTCATAAATCAGCACAGTTAAAATTATGGGACGTGAAATGGTGTGTTTACTAGCTGTCAGCTGATTGGAAGAATGGGGGGGGGGGGTGAGGTGATATGTTTGACAGTTGATGCCAAGGTCTAGTGCTTATTTATTTATCTGTCCTTAAGAGTGACTTTAAGATTTTCTCTTATAAAATGTCACTGAACTTACCTGGGAGAATATAATTTACACTGCTGGGATTCTTATAAGATAGTGATTAGTTTGAATATAAACATGCTATAGTTCACAAGAGACATAATAATTTTAGTACAAATTAGTACATTTTATTGCAAAGGGCTAAAACTTTTATCTCTTGTGCAAAATATATGCTGTCTATATTCAAATTATTCACTGTCTTGCATGGATTCCAGCAATGCAAATTATATTCTAACTTTAGTCTGAGATATTATATAAGATAAAAACTTTAAACCTATTACCACCAAACCCTGGCTGGGAGGGAGGAAGGAACGGGGGGTGACATGTTTGACAGTCGTGCCGAAGGTCTAGTGAAGTATTTATTTGTTTATTTATGTCCTTTAGATTGAGTTTTGTTTTTTGTTTATAAAATGTCACGGAAGTGACCGGGAGAATATAATTTACATTGCTGGAATTCTTATAAGATAGTGATTAATTTGAATATAATCATGCTGTAGTTTGCACTAGACAAAAATTTTAGTAATCATTTAGTACATTATTTTGAGTACATATACAGTACAGTTTTGCCCTTAGGACAGTGTAGCGTGCCCAGAGAAACATTAGGCGCCAGATTGACTCGCGCA
>NW_024746976.1:30000-32831 GCF_018991925.1 Homarus americanus
GAATTCAGCAATAAATTATATTCTGGCGGAGTAATTTGTATGAATTGTATGAGCTAAAACAGGCAGTCAGGCAGGTGTGGTGAATCTAAAATAAGCTCTCGAGCGGACACTCACCGCGTATACGTGGAAAAAACCAGCGTTAAGTGAAAGTTCTGCTCTGGCGAGCACAGCATTATCTGATAAAAGCGTCTGGCATTGGTAAGCGGGGTAATACTGTATACATTATATCTGGCTTATAAGGCGAATTTGAACATTAAAAAATCTGCCCAAAGTTAGGGTTGTCTTAAACACCAAGTATAAAATTTTTACTTAAATATTATGCGGTCAAGAGTGGTGATGGAACATGGTAAACCACTCACAAAGTCCTACCAGGAAAGTGACCTTGACTGTGATTGCCTGTGGCTATTTTTAGCCGTCCTTGTGTTCGGGTGGTCAGTAGTGCATATCTGTATATTTACTGATCATACTACTTATCTCCTATAAATAATTAATTCTAAAATTTATTTTTACAAAGAATATCTTAGCAATGATCATGCTAATTCTTGAAACTACCGACAGTGGTAAATTTAGATATAACAATAAAGCCATGGACCTCGAGTTTGGTCCTTAATGATCACCTACCAGTTATAATGGTTTCTCCTTTTTCGCTAAACAAGTATATAAATTAAAGAAAATACTGCAGTGTGTTTAATGTATTACAGTATATGGCAAATAAATAAATAAACAAATAAATCGCAAATCTATTTCAAGTAAATGGAAATATTTTACTCACACCAACATTAGTTCCAATTAAATAACTGCCGCTTATGAGTCACTAGTGTACACCAGTCAGAAATTTGATGCCAATACTTGAAGTGAATTACATTATTTTAAATAACCAACCATAAATAAATGGAAAAAAGATCAAAGGTGAGAAACATTATATTGTATGTGTGTTGTGTTGTCAAAGGAAGAGAAACAATTGAAACTCTGCAATTGTGTAAATGAGGCAAAAAAGATAAATCAGCAACCTAAGACTTGGTCATCACAATTTTCGGATGCCATATGGGCAGCAGGGTCTACCATTAGACAATACTGTACATTATAAGCTTCCAATATCTCCCAGGCGCAGAATCTCCCCTGTTTGTAGCTGCCTAAAACTTCTTAAGTCATATTAATTTTTATAAATATACTTAGACACAAACACGGCAAAAAACAAAACAAAGTTATTTTACGACCTCTTCAGTACAGTGTGGATGAAAGAAAGATGTTGAGATGCAAGACGGCTATTTATAGCCTGTCTTTTGTGTAGAAGCTCACCACACTAGGAAATAATTTATTTTATTATGGTAGTGTTGGGGAGGATGTGTGAGTGGGGAGGTTGTGGTAGTGTTGTGAGTACGTGTAATGGTGTGGGGGTTGTGGTGGAAATGCAGGATGCAACGGGTGGGGGTTGTGGTAGTGTTGTGAGGATGTAATTGGTGGGGGGTTGTGGTAGTGTTGTGGAGGATGTGTAATTGGGGGGTTGTGGTAGTGTTGTGAGGATGTTGTGAGTAGTGTGGGGCTTCAGGTACAATTGTGAGGATGTGTGGAGTGGTGGGGGGGTTAGGTAGTGTTGTGAGGATGCTGTAAGAGTAGTGTGGGGTTTTCAGGGTACAGTTGTGAGGATGTGTGAGTGGTGTGGGGGTTGTGGAGTGAGTCATAACCACACACCACCCTCTTCAACACACTACCTCTTTTCCTGCATCACCATCCAACACTACCAACGTGCAACACACCTGGCTTCCTACATTATTAACACCTATACTGAGTTGATTGGGATCAGGTGCTGTGTACATCGATGTATTTCTGCCCTGACACTGAATACGCCATCAACCTCTAGGGTCCAGGATAATATTGGCCCTGGCACGGGTGACTCCTCTCTTAAAGTGCATTAAGGTGATTGAATTTGGCGCCATCTAATCCCTAACTCATAATGGAGTTGTCAAGGCTTCACTGTAATTACAATCTCCAGTTTTTTAGTTTCGCTTTATTCAACCGGTATTATATCTACAAGAGTTATTTAACCAGACGTGACATTTCTTTTTGTAAAGTCATATGTAGTAAAAGAAATTGCAATATTTCAGTATATGAGTGTTGCGTTGAGATGGGAGTGGTGACATTAGTGGGGGAGCTAAATGCAATTTTTCAAGAGAATCATGAAAATGGTACACAATCAAATTTGGCATGGTAATTCTCTTAATGGTTACTAGTCAAGTTCCGGGTTTGATTGACCATTTAAAAATCCAAGATGGCGACCATTTTTCATGATGACCGCTATATTGACCTCAAAAGTTGATTTTTCTTTATAGAAATTGATGTAGTTGGTCAATCTGGGTGATCTTGGTGTCGATATGTATGTTTTCAAGCATGCTCAGTTGATTTTTATAGTTTTTAAGTCCATTGTAACATTTTTTATCCACATAAAAATAACACTTTAGTAAAAAATATAACAAAAAAGAACTTACTAAAAAAAAAGTACGGGTAAACAGTGGGGAACAGTCCTACCATCGAGACGAGGTAACACTCGGCCACCGATCGCCTCGTAGAAGCTAAGCATATAAATTAAAGAAAATACTTGCAGTGGTGTGTTTAATATGTTACAGTATATTATAACAACAACAAACAAATAACGGTAAATCCATTTCAAGTAAATGGAAAAATTTTACCGACAATCGCATATTAGTTCCAGTTACCGTAAATAGCAGACGCTCAGTGACGCTTACTATGTTTACACTACACCAGCGTGGTAACATTTGATGACATTACTTGAAGTGAATTGGCCTTATTTTAAAAAACCAAGGATGGTTGGT
>NW_024746977.1:0-32523 GCF_018991925.1 Homarus americanus
TATAACCTTGTTCCCCAGAGTAGTGGTTAAGTTAGGTTAGGAAGTGTGCATCTGTTGGGGTGCTATAATTTTGTTGAGAGCCCTTAAGGCCTATTCATTGTAGAGTATTTAATTTCTTAAATTTTATTACCAGTTCCTCGGTGACTGATATTATTTTGTTGAAAGCCCTTAAGGCCTATTCATTGTAGAGTATTTAATTTCTTATATTTTATTACCATTCCTCAGTGACTGATATTATTTTGTTGAAAACCCTTAAGGTCTATTCATTGTGGAGTATTTAATTTCTTATTTTTTAGTACCATTTCCTAAGTGACTGATATTATTTTGTGAAAGCCCTTAAGGCCTGTTCATGTGTGCAATTAACATTTCTTACTACTTCAAATTTATTGTTGCCTGTGTTTCTAATAATTTCTATTTCATTTATAACTTTTATTCCCCAGAGTAGTGTTTTAAGTTTAAGTTAAGAGGTGCGCATATTGGTGTACCATTATTTGATTGTGTTTGTAGTGTTGGAGGGAATATAAGTGTCTAAATTTTACAGTGTGTCTCATTCATCCCAGTCACAGACGCTATCCTTCCACGGGTCACGGACAATTCATTTTGTGAAGTAGATTTAAGTGTTCTTGTGCTGGTTCGGGATTTTCTCAAAGGGGCGCTTCCACTGCCATTACCATCTATTAATTTTTAATAAACCCCAAGTCAAGTGAGAAATTAAAGTCCAGCAAATTCCGACCGGTTACAAATGGTAGCAGAGCGTAGTTATTTTTATTTCGTGACTGATAGTTCTGTGGTTGGGATAATGAGCGTAATCATGGAGTGGATGGAAACGGTAGAGAGTGTGACCTCAACTCTACTCATGCTCGCCATGGGAATGGGTTTGTTGTGGTTGACGGTGCGGGGTTACTCGGAGAAAAGGAGAGACAGCCCGGGGTTGGTGCAGTTGAGAGAAGAGTTCGTGGAACGTATTGGGAAGCTAGAGGGGAAAATCCGGGGAGAGTACCAGGAACGATTGGAACAGTTAGAAGGGAAGATCAATGGGGAATGTCAGGCATGGGCGAACCAAATCAGGGGGGAGTATGGAGTATATGTACAACAGTTAAGGGGGGAGTACCACACACAATTGCAACAGTTAGAGACGGAACACCAACAACACCTAGCTCTGTTGGGGGATGCACTAGATAGGGTAAAGACACAGTATAAAATACAGCACGATGAGACAATGTGGGAGATGAGGAGACACAATAGTAGAGAGGGAACTAGTCTCGGGGCCGGGTTGACCATGTCTAAGTTCGACGGTCGGCCAGGAATAGAGGTAGGAAAGTGGTTAAGAGAGGTTGACCGAACCCTCAAGCTGCTAGACGGAGACGAAGTCAGTCGAATCCAATTCGTAATAAGGCATCTTGCGGGGCCTGCGGCAGATCGCATATACAATGCACGGAGAGACTGGGAAACCGTAGATGAATTAACTTGTTATTTGAAGCAGCAATACGGCGGGCAGACGGCCACGTACGACGCCATTCGGAAGATGATGACGCGGAAACAAGGGAGCAACGAAACGCTTCTTGAATATTACGATGCTATGGTCGATTTAAACGATGAGTTGAACCACCATGATCATAAATATGATAAGGCCCTGTTGGGAGATGCAATCACTCGGGGGCTCAAGGAGGAACAAAGCCGTATGTGGTTAGTGGATGAGATCAAGAAGTATCCTCACCATAGTCTAGACGAGTGGATCACGGGGCTGAGAGAGGCGGAACAAAAACGAGATGCCTTGAGGGAGGTACCGCTGACTAAAGGAAGAGAGGACGAGCCGCAGACTGGAGGCTCGATTCTCCCGAGGTGCTATGCGTGTGGACAAGAGGGCCACTTCAGTTTCAATTGCCCGAGCAGGTCCGGACCAGGAGAGAGTGTCCCAAGGGGATACGTGGCCAATGGCCAGTATCGAGTTGGAAATAACAATCGGAACTGGCGGTCGGGAAATGGTCAAGGCCAGGCAGTCCCCGCCAACCGTTCCTGGCCTCACCAATAGATTCCACCGGCGATGTTATGAATCAAGAGAGAGCGGACCCATGGTCAAGCGTGGTTCGCATGACAAATTTAATCACAACAGAAGGTACCTTAAGGCTGAAAGCAGAGTGTCCTAAGGTCTCGGTGCTGGTAGCGGGTCGTGAAATGTGGGGTTTAGCAGATACTGGGGCAGAAGTGTCGCTAATTGATGAACTTTTCTACCGTCGGGAGCTGGAGCCTGCAGGCGTGGTGTTGCAGCCCACTCGAATATGGGTAAAAGGGGCGTCAGGGTTTCCAGTGCCGTGTGTGGGGTGTATTCGGGTCACTATGGTCGTATGTGGGGTGGAAGTCACTGATGTGGGGATGTTGGTTTGTCCAGGGATTGAGACCCAGGGTAAGGGGCAATCTCATGTCGGGTTGTTGGGGATGAATGTGCTGGGGGAGGTTGCGGAGATCTGGCCGCACATGTATCACTTGTGCTTGCAGGAGGTTAGGCAGTTATGTGCCATAGAGGCCATCAGCCTGGGGTATTGCATGACAGAGAGGAAGAAAAGACCAACCATTCCTCCACGGAGTACTCAGTTGCTGTCAGTATGTGTTCCCTCATTAAGCCAGGTAGCTAACAAAGAAGTAGTGATCGAACCTCTAACCATAGAGGATGGAGGTTGGATGCCTGAGGGTGTGATAGTGTTGCCGACAGCTGTAAGAGTGGTGAGAGGCATGACCCAGGTGTTGGTGGCAAATCTGTCTGATAGTCGTACGAGCTTGAGGGGCAATTGGCGGATTGGGAAAGTGGCTTCGGGGACGGAAGTCGAGGAAGACATCAGTGAAGAGGTGTATGTGAGGACAGTGCAACCGGATGCCCGTACGGAGGTCAAAGTGCACACGGAGGAAATGAATGAGGAACAAGAGAGTGCAGTTAGGTGTTTAATAGAAGAGTTTAGTGATATTTTTGAAGGAGAGGGCCAGCCCATAGGAAAGGCTATTGGGGTTCAGCATGAGATCCCAGTGACCACAGACAGGCCAGTTTGGGTGCCATATCGGAGGATCCCTCCAAACCAGGTACCAGAGGTGAAACAGCACATTAGCCAGCTGTTAGATCAGGGAGTAATTCAGCATAGTGAGAGTCCGTACTCTGCCGCCATTGTAGTTGTGAGGAAAAAGGACGGGACGCTGAGGTTGTGCATTGACTATCGTGACTTAAATAAGGTCACGGTACGCGATGCGTTTCCTCTGCCTAGGATAAATGAAACTCTAGAATCTCTGACGGGGGCCCAGTTTTTCTCAACGTTTGATCTGGCGGCGGGATATCACCAGATAGAAGTAAAACCTTCAGACCGTCCAAAGACTGCCTTCAGCACAAGCTTCGGACACTTTGAGTACAGGCGACTGCCTATGGGATTGTCAAATAGTCCGGGAACCTTTCAGAGATACATGGAGCGGATTTTAGGGGATAAGATTTTC
Organism: Homarus americanus; assembly: GCF_018991925.1. Taxonomy (NCBI): domain Eukaryota; kingdom Metazoa; phylum Arthropoda; class Malacostraca; order Decapoda; family Nephropidae; genus Homarus; species Homarus americanus. Next base: position 3,475 of record NW_024746977.1, read on the forward strand.
TCCTCGTTGCTTGTATACCTTGATGATGTGATGGTGTTTTCAAGTACAATAGATCAGCATATAGTCAGATTGAGGGAATTATTTTGCAGGATGAGGGAGAATAACTTAAGATTTAAACCTAAAAAGTGTGAAATAATGGCTTCAAAAGTAAGTTATTTAGGATATCAGGTGTCAGCTGAAGGCATCACAGCTGATCCTGAGAAGATTAGGGTAATAAGAGATTGGCCAGTCCCTCAGACGGTGAAAGATGTGCGGTCTTTTGTAGGGTTCACATCATTTTATAGGAAATTTGTTAAAGGGTTTGCCCAAATAGCTGCTCCACTGCATGCGTTGATGCATGGGAAATCTAAGGATCGGGTAGATAGTGAATGGAGAGAGGAACAGCAACAGGCTTTTGAGAAACTGAAAGACAAGGTGACGCAGACACCAGTGTTTGCTTGCCCAGATTTCACTCAGGAGTTTATATTAGAAACAGATGCAAGTTTTCGTGGGCTAGGTGCGGTGCTGTCCCAGCGGAAGGATGGCAGGTTGCATCCGGTGTGCTATGCGAGTCGGGGCCTGAGGAAATCAGAACGTAACATGAACAACTATAGTTCTCGTAAGTTAGAGATGTTAGCACTCAAATTGGCAGTAGTGGATAAATTCAGGGATTATTTGGCAGGGAAACATTTCACAGTCTATACAGATAACAACCCACTCAGTCACCGCGAGAAGGCTAAACTAGGTGCCGTGGAAAGTAGGTGGAATGCGGATCTCGAGCAGTTTAACTTTACTATAGAGTACAAGCCGGGGAAGAACAACATTGTGGCGGATACTCTATCTAGAATCCCGGCGGAACAGGAGGAAGATAGTGAAGAAGAGTATACAGAGATGCATGTACTAGAGGAGAACGGGGCAGGAAGGAAGGAACTGTGGACGATGGATGGGCTGCGTAAGGAGCAAGAAGGCATGGACTATATGACAAAACTGCGAAGATGGTTGGTGGGAGAGCTGCCAGAGGATGAGGTACAGGTAGAGCTCCAAAATGATGATTTCCGCAAGATGTACCGAGCTAGGAAATCCCTGATCGTAAGAGAAGATGTTGTCTGGCATAGAAGACCCGAAGGGAAGAATCTATGGAGGGAGGTGCCAGTGTTAACTCCAAACTTGCAGGAGGCTTTGACTAGAGCCTGCCACGACGAGTTTGGCCATCAGGGGCGAGATCGCACCCTGTCGCTGGTGCAGGAGCGAGGGTTCTGGTCAGGCATGGGAGAAACAGTGCGAGACTACATAGCCAGCTGCGAGAGGTGTGGAGTAGCAAAAGATGAAGTGCCGAAACCCCAACTGCATGTAGGGACGATTGAAGCTGCCAAACCGTTAGAGACACTGGCCGCAGATTTCACCTTGCTGGACAAGCGGCAAGGATTGGAGAATGTCCTGATAATGGTTGACATATACAGTCGTTACACTTGGGCCTTTCCCACCAAAGACCAGAAAGCCTCGACGATTGCAAAGATCCTGGTGAATCGAATCTTCCTGGCAGTGGGTGCACCTGAGCGACTGTTGACCGATCAGGGAAGGAATTTTGGCAGTGCCTTGGTCCGACAAACTTGTGCCACTTTTGGGGTGAAGAAAATAAGGACGTCAGCATATCACCCACAGGGAAATGGTATGGTGGAACGGTTCAATCGAACCCTGCACGGTCTGCTGGCCACCCTCGAGGCAGAGGAAAAGAATAGGTGGCCAAAGCATCTGCCGGCAGTGGTGTCACAATATAACGCGACTCCACATGCCACGACAGGGTTTTCCCCATTCCTGTTGTTTTACGGGAGAGAACCAAACCTGCCGTTTGACCTCAGGCCGGAAGTAGACCCAGAGCCGGTAGATGAGTGGGTGATGGTGATTAGAGACCGGCAACGAAGATTGCAGGAAGCAGTGGAGATCAATGTTCGGAGACGTAAGGAAATAAATAGAAGAAAAAGAGAAGAGAAAGCCCACGAGAGTAGCTGGGAAGTGGGCCAGGAGGTTTTGCTGAGGAACAATGTAAAAATAGGCCGGTGTAAGCTGCAAAACCATTGGTTTGATACGAGATGGCACATTGTTGAGGTCCTAAATCCAAGGCCCGGTTTATATCGCATTGAGCCCAGTGGGGGAGAAGACCTGGAAGCGAGAGTGGAAAACCGGAGCAACTTGAAGGCTGCTCCAACCCTAAGGCATCCGGGAGACCCAGCGATGGATGAATCTGAGGAGGAAGACGAGGAGCCCCCACTCCAGATGAGCAAGATGAAGAGAAGTAGTTCAGAGAGGTCGATCGAGCCTGCAACTGAAAGACGAAGCCGACAAATTACAGTTTAGGTTGCAGGGTAATGAGAAGGGGCAGGTTGTCGAGGGTGAGTTGGAGGAGTTGTGAGTAGGGCAGAGGGGATTGGAGAGATGGTTAGGTCAGAGATGTGCGTTGAGTAGGAGTTGCTGTCATGAGCGGGATTGAGTTGCTGTCATGAGCGGGATTGAGAGTACGGTTGTAATGTCCAGGGCCTCACTAAGATGGACTGGTACATTGTCAGAGGGTTGGTCTGCCGGCATGAGGTTCGGAGACGTGGACTGAGTATTTTTTTGACACTGGTTCCTCTTAGCTCAAGGGCCAGGCAAAAGGAGAGCATGTTTGTTTTGGACTGTGTATTTTTTTGACACTGGTTCCTCTTAGTTCAAGGGCCAGGCAAAAGGGGAGCGTGATGTTCTGGTTGGATTGAGTTGGGCTAGGAAGAAATGGAGTTGCTAGCTGCGAGTGGAATAGTACAGAGTTGAAGGTGGGTTCTAAGTTGTTCTCTCAGCACATGAGGGCAGTGCTGTCTTTTTTTTAGGGGGGTCGAGTGTTAGCGGGAGAGAAAAGGAGAGAAGAGAAGACAAATGCTGCATTTAGCACGTTAAAGGGGTGAGGTGCAGTCCTTAGAACAAAATTTTAGGGGGGTCGTATGCATGTTTTCTCAGCACATGAGGACAGTGCTGTCTTTTTTTAGGGGGGTCGATTGTAATATTCAGAAATTTCAGAGTAATTTCAAATGCCCCGCCATGAGTGATACTGAGCGTTCAAGGTCATCTGAGGGGAGGGAGCGCTGCCTGCTCGTAGCGAGAGATTGCGGAACTAGGCCTATATGAGATTAAATGTAATTTACCGAATTAATAATGATGCGATTCATGAAGTTAAGGGACTATTATTGAATTTGAAATTATTATAGATCGTTTAGCAGTCTGAATAATGTTACGGGTGTCCCAAGGAGTTATTAGTTAGGCGGAAAATATGTCACGTAGACCTAAGCTAACGCCTTGAGGAGACGCGACGCTGGCTAGGCCCCAGTCCCGGAGAGCATTCACACAGACAAGACGTTCCTGCGCGTCCATCACAGAAATAGTCACGTGGCCTAGTCACCTGTGCTGCGCTATTGCAGTATAACAAGTAAGTCTCATTCGATCTCAGACAGGGTTAGATAGGGCAGTGATAAAGTAAACTAGAGCTAACAGTGAGTTCATTTCAGGGTTTCCGTCAGAACCCACTTGACTGGAGTTGACCGGAGTTGACTGCGAGAGATTGACTGCCGTTGATGATTGAGGGTGGCGATTGTCGCCATTGGACCGATCAGTGTAGGCCTGTCACTGTTTAGCGGGGTAGCAAAGGATCTCTTGAGTGAACGAGTGCTCCCGACAACTAAAACGACACGGGACCAGCATCAGCAGTGGGTGATCAGTTCTTACCACTCCGGTGCACAACCCCACATGTCCCGAGCAGCTAGTGAAACCCTCTTGCTAACGGGAAGCTAAAGTTCTCTCAACTGTACAAGGTCTGATTGGCTCACTCCCTTCCGCTTTATGGACGCACTGGGAGTACACTGAGGCTATCTGAGTAAACTAATGGTCACACACTGAGACCGTGAGTCTAGGTCTCTAGGAGATACCTAGAGGAACATTTTCCCTCCCTTATTACGGGTGTAGTTAACACCATTCCTCAGACTGATATTATCTTGATGTGTGTAGTTTAATAGTTCCTAAATAATTTTGATAATATTGTTTTGAATGTCTGTGCCATTAAGTGGAACCAGAGTGATACTGTGAGTTGATTCTTTTAATGCCTCTAATTGTTCTTCATAATTCTGATCTCAGGTATAACCTTGTTCCCCAGAGTAGTGGTTAGGTTAGGTTAGGAAGTGTACATCTGTTGGGGTGCTATAATTTTGTTGAGTGCCCTTAAGGCCTATTCATTGTAGAGTATTTAATTTCTTAATTTTTATTACCAGTTCCTCGGTGACTGATATTATTTTGTTGAAAGCCCTTAAGGCCTATTCATTGTAGAGTATTTAATTTCTTATATTTTATTACCATTCCTCAGTGACTGATATTATTTTGTTGAAAACCCTTAAGGCCTATTCATTGTGGAGTATTTAATTTCTTATTTTTTAGTACCATTTCCTAAGTGACTGATATTATTTTGTGAAAGCCCTTAAGGCCTGTTCATGTGTGCAATTAACATTTCTTAATACTTCAAATTTATTGTTGCCTGTGTTTCTAATAATTTATATGTCATTTATAACTTTTATTCCCCAGAGTAGTGTTTTAAGTTTAAGTTAAGAGGTGCGCATATTGGTGTACCATTATTTGATTGTGTTTGTAGTGTTGGAGGGAATATAAGTGTCTAAATTTTACAGTGTGTCTCATTCATCCCAGTCACAGACGCTATCCTTCCACGGGTCACGGACAATTCATTTTGTGTAGTAGATTTAAGTGTTCTTGTGCTGGTTCGGGATTTTCTCAAAGGGGCGCTTCCACTGCCATTACCATCTATTAATTTTTAATAAACCCCAAGTCAAGTGAGAAATTAAAGTCCAGCAAATTCCGACCGGTTACATATATATATATTATATATTATTGTTCCTCATACTTCAGCTAGTTTCTTGATATGCTGATATTATGTGCAATTTTTTAATTATATGTACAGTACATTTTCCCTTATAAGTTCATGTAAGCCTTCTGTTTCCATACTCATACAATCTCATTCAAAAAGCTTTTTTCTTGAATGCCGCGCTTCAAACAATGCGACGGAAGCCCTCAGGGAAAAAATATCGCACCCAGGCACAGGTCACTGACCCACATCGGGGCCTGGGGGACGAAAATGTCAGTCCCTGCTCACCTAGCAGTAAGGTAGGTACCTGTTGTAAATCGATAGTTGCGAATTCGTATTCAGGGAGTTGTTGGAGCTTCCAATAACTTGATGACATAAACCACTGACTCTTCAGGCTTCTATGCCCTTGACTCTTCAGGCTTCTACACCCTTAACTCATGAGACTTAAAGGCAAGCATGAACTTAGCATGCTTCCCTGTTGGGCGCTGTAAACACTAAAGCGCTTCACCTTACACTAGGATGAAGGGGGTTGCCCAATAAATCAAAAAATAAATAAATAAATAAACAAATAATAATAATAATAATAATAATTCATAGTAAATAAAAATTACCAAAAAAATAACAAAGTAGTAATAATAATAATAATAATAATAATAATAATAATAAAGAACCATAAAGACATACAAAATGAAAAAGATCAAAAGTGAGAAACAATATATGCATGTTTAGTTGTCAATAGTATGCGAAACAATTGAGACCCTGCAATTGTGTGTAAATGTGGCAGAAAGTCAGGTCAGCAACCTTGAACTTGGTCACAATTTTCATGTAGATTAGTATAATCTTTTTCTTTACTATTTTTAATTTATTTTTACTCTTATTTTTTCGCCCCCCAGGCCCCGTTGTGGGTCGATGACCTGTGCCTGGGTGAGCTATTCCCCGTAAAATGAAAAAAGAAGAAAGAAAAGGAAAAAACGGCATGTTTCACACACACTGTGGGGTACTGGTTGTTTGGTTCACACTCAGGATGGGATGGAGAAAGGAAACTCACAATGTACTCTCTGTATACATGTTGTATTGGATGTACAATGCAGCTTGGTGCTGGGAAGTGGCAGCGTGGTTACAAGCGTGATGTAGAGAGAGCTGGTTGGTGAGGGTGGTCAGAGGAGGACAGCTTGTGGGTCGCCATGCTCGCCGACGGGAGCGAGAGCCGCCAGGCAGCAGCGGAGGAGGTGGTGTAGCTTGCTGTGGCTGTAGCTAGAAGAAGAGAGAGATAGGTCCAGCTTTGACTGCTGGACCCGGAGCTGTGAAGAGTTGCTTATTCTGCTGCATGTTTGAGCAGTCTGCAACTTCGTTGTGATAGGACACTCAATCCTAGTGATTGTACTTACCCAACATAGCGACGGTGCAATTACCATCTCAGATTGTACGAAACATTCCAACTTCTGAAAAACATATATTTGGGCTCCCCAAATTTTGACTATTACCCACTTCGGTCACAGGAAGGCCTTCGCAGGCCACACAGACACTCTATTGAAGATGCTCTCCATAGTGGGACCACCTCCAATCCTAACTCCGGTCTGGCTGCTCCAGGAGCTCCAGCCGGAACCACCAAACGGGCCGCCTATAGGCAAAGGCCCGTGTCGGACTACGGTCCGACAATCTTAACAACAACAACAAGACTACTACCCGTGCGTCTACGTCCTGGATTGGCAATCAGTGGTGCCCCACGGTGGCGTGATACATGCACGTTTACTGCGGTGCTCTGATTGGCTAACCGAACGTGGCGGGGTAGGGAGACTGTCTCTACTCTCTAAGTCCTCTTCTTTCCTTTTTTCATCCCCCTCATGCACTCCGTTCCTTGAACGGGAGGCGGGACTTAGCGATACGGTCGATCCGGCAAGGGAACCTGTGATAGTGCAGGGCACCCCTTGTCCGGGGGTCACCGGTAGGTGGCAACTTTTTAGACATAACTATAGTCACAGGTAACCTGGGCGCAGAACCCTACGAGCTCGACTCCTGTCCAAGAGGGGGGGGGGGTCACAGCTCCCAGGTAGGAGCCCTGTGTTATAGGTAGGAATGGGATGTAATCAAGGAAGATGACTACAAGCATTAAAATTAAACATAGAGATAAGGGACACTCTATTGGAAGAGGAAAAGTGGCAGAAATTACTTATAACAAATTACAAGTCCCACTAACAAGAATATTTAGCACCAACGAAGGTTTCAAAGTAATCTGTAAAGATGACTTTGACTCAGACAAAATCCTCTCAAAAGAAGCCAGAGATGTATTTTACAATGAAGGACTTGTTGTTGTCATGCCACCAAATCAAAAAGCAAAAACATCAGTTTTCGTTCGTCAAGTCGACCAAGAGATCGGGAGGAAGACATCTGAAGATCTGAAAGATGAACTGGAACGCCAAAACAGTTGGATGAAGATCGAGGAAGTCATCAAGATAAAAGACTACACTCATGTTTTCAAGATTACCTTCGAAGAAGTTTCAATGGCTGAAAAAGTTTTACAACAGGGCTTTCTAATATTTAACATGTCAGTAACACCTCATCAAATAAAGAAGGAAACATTCATCAGTCTGCAAACTTGCTTTTCCTGTTATAAATATGAAGAACACACAACGAGAGACTGTCCAGAAAAAGAGAAAAAGTACTGCTCAGGTTGTGCAGGCGACGACCATACCTACACTGAATGTAAGAACACACATGTTGGCTGTCTCAACTGTAAGAGAAACGGGAATGCATATATAGGACACAGGACGTTAGCAATGGCATGCCCAATAAAAAAAAAACATGATAAAGTACAAGAAACAAGGAAAAAGGAACAAGACAAGAAGGATACGAAATACGTCGAAATAGCCAAGAGAGCGGTCCAAGGGGCTCACAGACCAGAATCTACCATATTAAACTTAAGTGAACCAATACATGACAAGGTAATGATTAGTATGATCCATGCACATCTGCACAATATCATTGCACCCGGATCATACAATGAGGAGTTAAGGAAAATGTTTAAATTGAATAACCTACCAGAGATGATATTCCCAGAGAATCCAGAATCCGAAAAACTATTTCAGGCAACATACTCAAGCGAACTGAAAGAAAGACTACAGCTAGACAAACAAAGGTTTGAGCAAGGAGCAACAGCTGATACACAAGGAACACAAGCGACTGATAGAGATCCCAGACAAATGACTAGAAGTGACAAAGAGAAGATAGAAATAACAAAAGGACAGACTATAAGACAAAGGAGTAGGAGGAGAGAAGATAAGATGGAGACCGATCACAATATACAACCTGAATCTGCTGAAGATATTGGATTAAAAGTTATCACTACAACAAAACATGGAATCCCAACATCGAGACCAACAGGAGGGACAATAGCAAAAAACTGTGAAGGAGGGATATATAAGTGGACATATCAAGAAAAATCCCTATGTGAAGATTACGTCTGAACACTAATCACTACGGACAAACTAAAGATTACGACCAATGACTTTAAAATAGTAGACCCGTCAGAGTTTAGAAGAGTCAGAAGCGGGAGACAGGACGATAGGTCTCCACTCCAACTGCCACAATCCAAGTATAAGAAATAATGGACAATAGACAAACAGTAAGAACTTTAAGAATAATACAACACAACGTAAGAAACTGGAAGACCGAGAGAATTAACCTAAGTAATATATATCAAGAAATTGACCCTGACATTATACTAATAAACAGTCACGGTGAGACAGACAACAACAACATAAAACTCTTTAACTATTATGTAAACCAAAGAAATAAATCGGGCGAGAAAAATGACGGAGTAGCGATAGCGGTTAAGAGAAACTTAAAATTTAAACTAATTGATGACTTCCAGGATGAATTTCTAGCAATAAAAATAAATACAACTCAAGGAGACGTAATTATTGCTACTACTTATCTGCCACCGAGACGACCCTACTTACCTATAGAAGACCTATTAAAATTGGCTAACAAGAGTCATCCGATGTACAGCTTAGGAGACTTTAACGCCAGACACAGGATTTTTGACAATACAAATAATAACGCCGTGGGAAACGCCCTTAATCAATTAATAAACCTAGGGAGAATCAATCATCTAGGTCCTAACTTTCCAACCTGGAGAAATCACAATACACAATCGACACCAGACAAAATTTTTACCAACAACAAAGCCTTTTTCAATTACCATATAAAACAAGGACCTCTTACAGGCAGTGACCATCTGCCAATTATACTAACACTGTCAACAAGCCCCATACAGATACCAATAAAAAAAAGAGACTGAAAATGAGTAAAACAGACTGGGACAGCTTCAAAGACGACTTAGGTAATCACCATTCGATTAACCTACAACGGAAAACAACAGAAGACATAGACTCAGAAATGGACAGACTGCACTCAGCAATAAAAACATCTATAACCAAACACACTCCTACTTCACACTTAGAACATTACCCAACAACAGACTAACAGTAGACGTTAAGTTAATCCAAACCATTACAATGAAATAAACAGGTATATGGAAAGACACGGCAGTAACAGATGGCTATATACGACGCAGACAACACGACAGATAAAATTAAGAGACGCATGTAAGGAAGCAAACAATAAAAAATGGAATGATATTATAATGGCGGCCGCCAACACGAAAGACACAAAAACATTTTGGACTCCCATAAACAAGATGATGAGGCACAACAAGCAAAAAACACCATACATTAAAGACCAAAATGGAACAAAACTGCACGAGGAAAATGAACAAGAGTCAACATTCAAAAGGGAATAGGTAAAAGTTTTTAAAGTATCAGATGAGGAAAATGAAGATTTTGATAGTGAACACGAAGAAAGGATAGAAGACGAAATGGAAAGACACATACATAGAATCACCCCAAAGCAATATATAGACTATAACTTATTACCTAATAATCAAATAATAACCATGGGAGAAATGATGCACTGTCTGAGGAAGTTTAAGGAAAACGCTTCCGGGCTCACAGGTATTACACGAAATATGATCATGAATCTACCTGAAAACATCTTAAAAACACTATTAAACATTTCTAACGCATGCTTAATAACCGGTTACTTTCCAGACAAACTAAAATATGCTAAAATGATATTTATTCCCAAGGAGGGTAAGGACAATAAGGAAATATTAAACTACAGGCCAATATCTTTATTAGAAATTACCGGGAAACTACTGGAAAATTTTTTAAATTCAAGACTTATAACTTATAACAATAGACAACATGGATTTATGCCCAATAGAAATACCCTAACTGCAATAGCTACAATAACGGAAATAATTGCAATAGAAAAAAGCAAGGGGAACCAGATCAATATAATTTTAAGGGACGTTTCTAAGGCTTTTGATAAAGTTTGGCATTTAGGCTTAAAATATAAAATATTAAAATTGGGACTTATCGAATACTTGCTAAGAATATTTTGTAACTATTTAGATGATAGGAGAGCACAAATTCAAATTGGAAACTTTATGGGAACTATGTTTAATCTTGAGAGTGGAGTACCTCAAGGAGGATGCCTTTCTCCAACACTATATACAATTTATACCTCAGACACTCCTCAAGCAACCCCCTTTAGCGAATATGTAATGTTTGCTGATGATATTACTCAAATAGTATCATACCCATGAAAATCAACCCAATTTATGGCACTCTACACGGTAAGAGCGATAAAAAATATAAATGATTTTGAGAAAAAATGGAAAATCAGGACAAATAAGAACAAATTCAAGATAATACCAATAGCAAAGATCAAAACAAGTCCAGTAATAGTCGACCAGGAACTATACCCATACGACACTGAAGGTAGGATGCTTGGATTAAAACTAACAAAAAGAGGATATATAACATACTTAAAAGATAAAGAACGACAGGCAAGAATAAGATTATAAAAAATAAAACGCTTTAAGAACCTTAGCATTAATAACAAAAGAAAGATTTATATTGCCCTTGTCAAGTCAATTATGGACTACCCACCCATCCCATTGAACACTCTTAGTAAAACGAGCATTAAAAGGTTACAAACAGTACAAAATATTGCCCTCAGATTTATATATAACATAAAATATACAGACCACATCAATAATGAACAGCTACACAAGAGAGCAAACCTCCTAGCAATCAATGTAGAAATACACAACAATGCTGCAAATATTTGGAAAAAAGTGACTGAACTTAACACAGAAACATATCAAAACTGGATAAATAATATAGACAACGAAGAATTCTAAGAACATAGTTGGTTTAAATCAGCCAGGAAGAAAGTAATTGAACCATCTCCTGCCCCAATATACACATAAAACATTAATAGAGAGAATAAAAAATGAGAGTGACCTACCAGCTCCACTAAGAACCTGGTAGGGCTCTCCATACAGTGTACCTTTAGACTAACACAACTAACACTAAACTAACACCATGGCAAAAAAAAAAAAAATTGTGACTACCCTCCCAGTTACACAAGGACCTGGGCGGGCTCACTAACTCCAACAATTAATAAAAATAATAATAATAAGCAGCACTATATAAATAAACCAATATTAATACAAAGGTCTGATGACCCAAGGGAGCAGAACAAAGATAAAACACCAATAGGAAAGATGAAGCGATCTGGTTGACCCCAAATTCTTTCTACTGCTACTGTATTTCAGTTTCACCACTTTTCCTTCAACCCCTAATAATCTTCTTTCACCTCATAACTAAGGACTCCGTACCGTACCGACCTACCTCTTTCTACCTACAGCCAGTCTTCAAGTAACATCTCCTCCTCCTCCTGCCTGGCGGCCCTCGCTCCCGACGGCGACCATGGCGACCAACAAGCTTGTCCTCCTCTGAGCACCCTCACCAACCAGCTCTCTCTACATCACGCTTGTAACCCTGCTGCCTTCCCAGCACCAAGCTGCATTGTACATCCAATACAATATGTATACAGAGAGCACATTGTGAGTTTCCTTTCTCCATCCCATCCTGAGTGTGAACCAATATCTCGTACCTCCACAAATGGTAACCCCCGGAGATTCGCACTCACACAGGATGGAGGAGAAACATCTCACATAACCCCACAAATGGTGACCCCCGGAGATTCGCACTCACACAGGATGGAGGAGAAACCGATCACTCTCCCAGTCTTCAAGCAACATGGAAGACTGGCCTATCCACACAGAGGCAGCTCTCATCGGCTCTACAGCTACTGTCTCTACATCGCAGGTTAGACACCCTAGAGCAGCACTGCTTCTCTAAGCAGACACCAGCTCCTCTTCCTGCCCCAAGCACTACGTCCTACCGACCCCAGCAGGCGCATCTGAGGACTCTGTACGTGGCGAGAGGGAAGCACAGCATCCATCGCCCCCACACACCGTTTTTTTTCCCCTCAGGCACTCCCTGCTACTGTCCTGCACCCTGCTGCTGTCGTGGACCCTGCTGCTGTTGTAGAACCTGCTCCTATCATAGACCCTCCTGCTGACGTCGCCCCTGACCCAGTCATCCCAGCCAGTGACCATGAGGACGCTGCCCCTGCAGCGACAGAAGCACAACATTCATCCCCCCCACACACCCTTTTTCTCCCTCTCTTCTCCCAAAGATCTCGCGTGTCTAGACAGTTGTCTCCCCTAGCGGCCGGCTCATCCACGCCCTCGCCGTTATGTCTCACCTGTGGCTTGCACCGCCCGTTCTGCCTCACATGTGCCATGCAACCCTGCTGTGTGAGGTTTGAGTCATAGACCACGTTCTTTGTAAACTTTATTCTAACAGCGTCAGCTGGTGACTGGCAACCGGGCGCTGCCAAAGACAAGCGCCCACCTCAACATGGGAAAACATATCGTACGATGGTACAATCTTACACCTGCAGACAACAAGTCTCCTACACTGCCTTGAGGGAAGGGGGAGTATTGTAGTGGATTCCTCCCCTACAAACGCCGTGTGTCGTTGACTGGCCGACCCCCCGCGAATCTACCAGCGTATCCCTTGTGGTCAAGGTCAGGTAACCAGCGACGCAGAACAAAGCTGGGGCCTAAGATCAAGCCACGCTTACCCCCGCTATATAAGACCTGACCTCGTGGTGACCTACCACTTCGGTCACAGGAAGGCCTTCGCAGGCCACACAGACACTCTATTGAAGATGTTCTCCATAGTGGGACCACCTCCAATCCTAACTCCGGTCTGGCTGCTCCAGGAGCTCCAGCCGGAACCACCAAACGGGCCGCCTATAGACAAAGGCCCGTGTCGGACTACGGTCCGACAATCTTAACAACAACAACAGGTGACCTACCAGCCAGCCAGCCTTCGTCGTGATTGGACCTCTCTTCTCATCCTTCACAGCCAAGCCAGCTAGCCTGTCTCTTACTGTTGACGACCGGAACGCAAAATATCACCTCACCAACCAACACTTCTACACTTGGGAAGTTCGTCTCTGACAACGCCCTCTCTGTGCCTCCCCACTGATCAGGGGTGACTCCTGATCAGAGGCGGCCCAGATTGGGTGCTCTGCGACGGTTTCCTGTAGCGGACGCCTGCCGCGACCCCACTGGTGTTTCTTGCACCAGTGGCTATTCCTCCTTTATTCTTCCTTCTATTTCGCTCTGGCCTGGGGATCTGCATTTTAGAGGTGTATTCGTCCTTGGGTCCTCCCTGTAAATGTTCACCTCCCTCCCAGGAGTTTGTGAACACGAAAGGGAGAAGGAGCAGAACCATCCCTCCGCCGAGCCTTCCTGGGAAACCGTGATCGTGCGGGTCCACCCGGGAAGGGGGTCGCATATCCTGTATCCCCCCCCCCAAGTAGGTACACTAGGGCTCACGCCTATAAGTGAGCAGATTAGATAGACACTAGGGAAGTAGGCTCCCCTGACGGGGCTCTGGGAGAGATACACGGGAACCACCTTTCGACCACTCGACCGACAAAAGGCGGTGGGAGGCGTTGTAATTCCTGTGGTAGGTTAACTCACCCAGACTAGGTAGGCTACCTATCGAATTTTAAAAGGTGGCTTGTCCACCTTGCCCCCTACACAATGAGGGCACATAGGGTAAGGATACGCTCCCTTGATGGGGATGTAACGGAGCCGCGGAAGAGCTCACTAGCCGAACTGCTCGGTGCAAAACTACTTATAAAGATCACGAGCCTTATTACAACCAAGGATTCATTCATCGCCCTCTGCCTGACAGAAGAAGACGTTGACTCCCTACTATCGAATGACAGCATAAAGGAATTGAAGAAGCAGCGATTCGAAGTAGTAATCCCACCACAACTAAGAGCCAGGAAGACTGTAGTAGTTAAAAGACTGGACAAGACCATCACAGAAGAATCGAGCGAACAACAATTGAAACGAGACCTGGAACTAAGAAATCAATGGGCCAAAGTAGAGGAGGTAGTTAAACTACCTAAACTACCATCTATGCTGAAAATTAGGTTTCAGGACATAGAAATGGCACAAAAAGCAATACAGGAAGGATTCTGTCTCTCCTACTACCATATAGGCAGCAATCAAGTTGAAGAGGAAGAATTTGTTCCCATCACACCTAGCTGGAACTGCTACAAATATACCCACTTAGCCACGGACTGCCCTAACATAAACACAAAATACTGCTCCGAATGCGGGGAGGAGGGACATACATTCCGGGAGTGCAAAAGCAGTGTAACTCCTCGGTGCCTGAACTGCCAAGGGGACCACAGAACACTGGCAGCACGCTGTCCAGCAAGGAAAGAGATTGTAAAAGGAAAGAGATTGTAAAGGAAAAGAGGAAAATTGAAAAGGAAAGAGCACAGGAAAAGCAAAACAGGACCTACTCGGCTGTAACCAAATTAACAAAGGAAACAACTAAAGTCCTTGAAAAGGTAGCCTCACAACCCCCAGCTCAACCTATAGTGCTCAACCTGGGAAGTCAACTATCGGTTAGGATCATGACGGCAATAATACACGCCCACCTCTTGAATATTGCCAAACCAGGATGCTTTGCTAAAAGGGTAAAGGAAATGTTTGCGGCAAATAACCTCCCAGACATGGAATTCCCCAACGACGTCCCCTCATCAGAAATCTTTAACCCGATCTATAAACCAGCAGAAACCACCAGTCAGGCGCAAGTCACCAAATCACAAGCCACTACCGACAAATCCCCCAATCAGAAAGTAGCGAAGAGGGAATGGAGGAAGATGAAGAGGAGCAGGAACCCATTTCACAACATGAAACTGTTATACAACCTGAAAAAGCGTTCGTATATAGCACCCCTAAAAAGATCAAAACGGGAATTGTGGCTCCACCACCGTCACCAAGAAAAATGACGGAGAATCAGGACCTCGGGGAGGAAACCGGTATCAGGTTTTACACCTGCTCAGCCCCCCAAAGACTCTCAACCGAGAGACTACTGGCGGAGATCAGGGAAGGAAAAGTAAAATATACATATACAGATACGAATATGAAAGATCACCATATAGAAACACTCATAAAGAGAGGAAGAACCCTGACCAAATATAATAGAATAGAAAAGGTGGAACAATCCAAATACAGGAAAATTCGCCTCGGCCTGCATACGGAGAGGAGGTCTTCAGGAGAACATCGATCATCCAAAATGCCGCAAACAAGCTCGAGACATCACCATTCATAATCAACAGACTTAAAATAGTTCAACATAATGTCCTGGCCTGGACACATACAAGAGCTCACGAATTATACAACCATCCCTGGACTGAAGTACTTAGCGTGGATGACGTGGAAACCAAATGGATAAATTATACCAACACCACCACGGAAGCTCACCACCACTTCTTCCCCGAGAAGTCCGTCAGATCTCACCCAGCTGACTTGCCCTGGATCACACCTCGGATCAAAAGACTTATGCAACAGAGAGACAGAGCCTTTCATATCAATGACCACATCCGCTACAGGTCCCTTCGCAACCGAGTCATCCGCGAAATACGCACTGCAAAGAAGTCCCACTACCCAACCAAATTACAACACCTGAAGCAGACCAACATCAATCAATGGTATGGTAAGCTTAAAGAACTCTGTGGACTAAACAATAAGACACACCCCCTCCCCTTCCTTAGCCATCTCACTAATGTTGACGCAGCTGAGCAAACAAATAACCATTTCGCTACTATATGCCAGACGCTCCCCCGGCTTGACACAACCACTCTCCCTGCTTACCTACCAGCCCCCCTTCCCACTGACTTAGTAGAAGAATTTGAAGTAGCAAAACGCCTGGACAAACTAAAATTAAAACGCTCTACCACCCCCATCGACTTACCAATGAAACTCTTCAAGGAGTTCTCCCCGGAGCTTGCTAAACCCCTATGCTCCATCATCAATGCTTCTCTCAGTCAAGCCAGATGCCCAGCTGACTGGAAGACCTCTTATGTATCACCAGTGCCCAAGTCAACCAGCCCACAGTCCTTAAATCAGCTACGACCTATTGCAATCACCCCAATACCCAGCCTAATCTGTGAAAGTTTTGTGTTCGACTGGGCTTATGCTGATATTGCAGGAGTCGTAGACCCTCAGCAATTTGGCAACATGAAAACTTCCTCCACCACTCACTGTCTTGTCAGCTTTCTCGATTACATATACCGCTATCTCGAGAAACGAAAAACGTCTGTAGCTGTCGCCTTCATTGATTTCACTAAAGCATTCGACCTAGTCGACCACAATATAATCATCAACAAAGCTATTGACCTCGGACTTCGGAGAAGTCTTATACCATGGCTTACAGACTTCCTCAGTGACCGACGCCAAGCTGTACGCTTCCGAGGGGCTGTCTCCACCTTTCAGTCACTCACCTGTGGCGTCCCCCAAGGCACCAAGATGGGACCACTCTGCTTCCTTATGCTCATCAATGATGCCCTAAGAGAAACCCCTGCTCGCTGGAAATATGTCGACGACTCCACCATTGGGATCAGCGTCAACAATTCTGCTCCCAACTATACCGCCCTTCAGGATTTATTGAACAGTCTCCAAAACTGGGCCACCAACAACCATGTCACCATCAACCATACTAAGACCATGGTTATGCACATCAACCTCTCCTCCGACATTGTCCCACCTCCTTCCATTACTCTAGGTCCGAACACACTCCAGGTTGTAGATTCCACGAAGCTCCTCGGCGTCACCATAGACAACAAACTAAATTGGAAACCACACGTCAGTGAAGTTGTCAAATCCTCCAGTTTCCGTCTCCACCTCCTCCGCCGACTCAAGTCCCTTGGAGTTCCTGCACCCGAGCTCCTCAGTGTTTACACAACATTCATACTTCCCAAGCTCACCTATGCCTGCCCCACCTGGTCTTCCTCCCTAAATGCCACACAACGTAAACACCTAGAAAAAGTGCAAAAGAGGGCATGCAAGATTATTCTCTCCCCTTCTTACTCCACATATCAAGAAGCGCTCAACACACTGACCCTTTCGACTCTCACTGACCATCACCACGACCTCATCTGCAAATTTGGTAAGAAGCTTCTACACCATCCTCGACACCGGCTCCTACTACCACCTGAGATCCCTAGTCCGAGAATTGCTGTTCGACACCACAACCGCATCCAGCCCATACGTGCACGAACTGATCGCTATAAGAACAGCCCAGTCCCAACCATTGTAAAAATTATCAATAACTTGTAATAAACCAGTGTATTCACTCCCAGTAAACACTACTCCTTGCACTGTCACTATGTTGAAATGAACTGTAATGTGAGCTTTTCCCCATCTAGTTATTATATGTCTTATTTGTGTCACTTATGTTACTTGTATATTATTTGTAATTCGAAACCCATTCCCCAAATATGTAACTGTATATTTTCAGCCTTCTGGCTGCCAAGCTCTTTCAATAAACCGTTGATTATTATTATTATTATTTATTATATATCGTACCCTAGACCCAGACGTCATCATACTAAATTCTCACGGCAGGGATAATTCAAATAAAATCAAGATATTTAATTACACAGTATACCAAAAAAACAGCCAAAATCCTTTACAAGATGGAGTTGCCATAGCAATTAAAAGAAGCAAAAAACATAAAATCCATGATACATTCCAAGAAAACTTTCTGGCAATAGAAATTAACAGCACAACGGGTCCAATCATAATTGGCACCTGCTACCTCCCTCCAAGACGACCAATTTTTCCAATAGCAGACATGCTCAGATTGATGAGGAGGAACATACCTGCATACTTTCTGGGTGATCTCAACGCTAGACACCGCATACTAGGACACCATACCAACAACGCAGTAGGCCTGGTCCTGAACACACTAGTGAGCCACGGCAACGTGGTACACCTCGGACCGGAATTCCCCACGTACATCAGAGCAGGCCACACAGGATACCCAGATCTCGTGTTAACAAATCAACACCACCACCTAAACATACTACTCGAACCCGGCCCAATATCCACTAGTGATCATCTCCCTATCATAGCCACACTCTCCACAGCCCCAATAGAGATCCCGGCCAGGCTAAGATTCAACTATAACCGGACTAACTGGGAAAACTTTAAACAAGAATTAAATAACCCGCAACCCATACAATTACACAACGGGCATACTTATCTAATAGACCAATCACTGGATATATGGTATGAGCACGTCAGCCAGGCCATGGAACACAACATACCCAAGACCACTTACCGAACATTACCACACCCTCAATACTCACACCAATCAAGAATCACACAGACACAATTTAGCAACCTAATTAAATTAATCACACAGCAAGGTTGGACACCGGAACGCAGAAACATATACAACATAATACACGAACAACTAAAAAAGATATCAAAAGAAGCATACAACAGGAACTGGCAAAAGCTGATTTCAGAAACGGAAGGAAACTACCATAAACCGAACCAGTTCTGGCAGAAAATAAAGCACTTAATGGGAACCTCAAGCAACGAGTCAAACTATATAATAAATAGTAATCAAGTCAAATTAACAGAACCAACCGAACAAGAACCGTAATTTAGATTTTTCTGGAGTAAGATTTTTCAAATCACCAACGAAGAAAACTTAAACTTTTGCATGACCACAGAGAGGGAAGTATCCAACCATATGTCGCAAATAACCCATATTTGGCAACCGAGACCCACGATCGACCTGAATACACTGGATGACATGTCCCCACTAAACAAACCAATCACGGTGGACGAAATAGTAAGAACAATCAATAGCTTTAAGAACAAGGCTCCTGGAGTCAGCAAAATAAATAAACTCATTTTACAGCAATTACCAAGCAACATGGTACTTCTACTAAGAAATATATTCAACGCATCCATAGCTTCAGGCTACTACCCAAAGAAATTCAAGACAGCAATTATCAGACTGATACCAAAACCGGGAAAAGCCCCCACAGCAGTAGAAAACTACAGACCAAACTCTCTCTTAGAAACTCCGGGAAAAATTTTGGAAAAAATAATTAACCAACGATTAAGAACACACCTGGAACTGGAATACAAATACAACCCTAGACAACACGGATTCAGGAAACACAGAGGAACAAACACAGCCATAGCCCTGATATACGAAAGTATTGCAAACGCAATGCATAATAAAGAACAGTGCAACATAGTTTTAAGGGATGTGGCAAAAGCGTTCGATAAGGTCTGGCACTTGGGACTTAAATATAAAATAACCAATCAAGAACTCCCTAACAACTTCACTTCTCTACTGTGTAATTTCTTGGACAACAGAGAAGCACACATTATAATAGGCACTCACAAAGGCCCAAGCTTCAGACTTTATAGTGGAGTACCACAAGGAAGTAACTTATCCCCAACTCTCTACACAATCTACACTTCAGACATGTCGCCACCAATTCACGGTGAATACATCGCATATGCTGATGATGTCACCCAGATCATCCGCCATCCAGGCAAGGCCAAACAGATGATGGCGTTAAAAACAGCTCGCGCCATAATACAAATAAATAATTACGAGAAGAAATGGAAACTAAAAACTAATACACAGAAACTAAAGATCATACACATTTCAAGGCTAAACCCAGCACCAATCACAGTAAACAACGAAGAAATACAATACTCAAACGAAGGAAAAATACTGGGGCTGACAATAACAAGAACCGGAATAAATAAACACATAACAGAGCGTAATAGACTAGCCCGAATACAGCTTACAAAATTAAGAAGATTCGGCAAAATGGAAGAGAAAATACAACTACACCTCTTTTAAGCACTTGTCCGCCCTCATCTTGAATACCCGCCAATACCATTAAACACGATCAGCCTTACCAACCAATTAAAACTTCAGGCAACACAGAACAAAGCCATCCGCAGAGCCTCCAAACAACGTCCCCCATACACAACCAAAATTAAAGAGCTTCACGAAAAATACAATATTTTACCACTGAACATAAGAACATACAGCCAAGCACAGGCAGTATGGCACAAACTAGAAGTAATGGAAGACGAAATATACCATCGACTAAAAACAGAGGACACCAGAAGATCACACAGCTGGTGGCCAAAAAGCCTTCTCCATAACCCTCAAGAGCCAGAACTATTGTACACTAAATAGTACACAAAAGATGAGAGTATTCTACTAGTTACACAAGGACCTAGCAGACCTCTCCAACTAACACAATTATACACCACAGCATAAATAACTCCTTGACGCCAATAAGATAAAAGATGAGAGTTTTCTACTAGTTACACAAGGACCTAGTAGACCTCTCCAACTAACACAATAACAAACTAGCTAGCTTATCCTCCTCCCCCCCCCCCTGTTCCCTTGAGCTCAGGCGACCTCTTAGTGCGGCCTTCACCACAGCCAATCAAATCGTCTCTGCTAGGTGGATAGCCCACCTGCTCTTATTCTCTACTACTTTACTTCGCGTTTCATAACTTTCCTTCTACCTTACCTCTTCTCTCCCTTCCCATGGCAAGCCATTGCCATTTTATCTCCATTATCATCATCATCATCACCTACCTCTTTCTAACTACAGCCAGTCTTCAAGTAACACCTCCTCCTCCGCTCCTGCCTGGCGGCCCTCGCTCCAGCCGGCGACCATGGCGACCCACAAGCTTGTCCTCCTCTGAGTACCCTCACCAACCAGCTCTCTCTACATCACGCTTGTAACCATGCTGCCTTCCCAGCACCAAGCTGCATTGTACATCCAATACAACATGTATACAGAGAGCACATTGTGAGTTTCCTTTCTCCATCCCATCCTGAGTGTGAACCAATATCTCATACCCCACAACACTACAGGCACTTTTACTAAAGCTTCACTTCTTTGGGGGAATATTTTCTTTTAGGATTGGGGGCTATTGTGATATCTCTACAGTTCATTGTTTGTTAATAATTATCCTTAGGAGACATCCCTCCCCCCAACCAGACCGGGTCACTTGAGGGAGTCGTCTGCTCAACATCTCAGAGCAGAACCTCATAGACTGCTGCCACCTGTGTCAAAGATGCCAGGGTGGACGTATGAACTACGCTTTTACATACATCATGCAAAATAATGGCATTGACAGTGAGAGTTACTACCCTTATGAGGCCAGAGTAAGTAATGATCTCTACAGTACAAATGTAGGACACTTGGTTTGGACCAGGGTTGTAAGGACCTAATCTAACCTAACATAGTCTTACCGTGGCCCAAACATCCTCTCACCGTACAGTACAGTATTATGAACAAACAAAGATGTCATCGGATTTTTCTCTCATGTATTCAGAAATGATCCTGTGCAGATATTATACATAAGGTTCTCAAGCAACCATTATATTTCTATTAAAAAAAATGACTTGAATTTTTTAGATTAGTCATACTTATTAAAATGCATTAAAGATCAATGGTAATAATTGTGGGAGACTCAGGTGCTCCTTACAATCAGGGGTAAAGGAAACACACTGATGTCAAGTTCGTAAGTTCTATTTCTGGGACAAATATACAAAAGGAGTTAAGACAAGGGGAACAGCGTCCTGTCTTGGAATCTCTCTGGGTATCTCTATCTGCGCATGCGCGTACAGTAGGGAGTGACAGTTTGGCAAAAGTTTTCAAAATCAAGTGGCTTGGGTTGGATTATTTGTCTATCGGCCACGCTGGTTCCGAATATGTTTGAATCTTTAACATCAGTGCATTAGAAGGTTTGTGGATACTTTTCGGTTCGACATAAAAAAAAAAAAAAGAATAATGGTAGACATTCTTTATTATTGGCATGTATGCTTCAATTTATCAGCAGCACACTAACACAGTTGGCACACTAACATTGGCTGTCCCCACAGTGTCCCCTCAGTCCCAGTGTCCCCACAGCCTAGCACTGGTAGTCCTCTTTCTTAGCCCTCCGCTTGTTTCTCTTCCTGGCCTCCAGCTTGTTCCAGGTGACCTGGTCCTGCTGCCAGGCAGAGCTGGCCACGTCTGCCGCCTCCGTGGTGAGCTTCACTCCTCTTTCCACTGCGGTGGTGGTGCAGGGCAGACCTGGCTCACTGTACGGTTCCTCCAGAAATTGCTCCAGTTCCTGGTCACTGTGCTGGAACAGGATGGGAGGGGAGGAGCTGGCCTTCTGCAGATCAACCAACTCTGACAGCTTGGTGGCTGCCAGATTCAGTTGAGGGTTCCTCACTTTCCTCACTGTCTTTCTCTTGTGCCTTTTTTCCTTCTTCCTCAGCTGCTTGATGATGTTTAGGGCCAACTCCCTCTCACTCTTGTCCATGGAGGCCAGCAGTGAGACCAGCACCACCTCGTGCTGGCCGAAGTAGCCGTTGAACTGGAGGTATGGAGTAAGCAGCTCCACTTCCTCCAGGGTGCAGTACGTCCTCACCCGGTTGATGATGGCGAGGAGGTGGCGTGGGCCCTCCAGTAGCAGATTCCTCTGCCTGATCTCCAGGAAGGAGGGCACGTAGATAAGGATGATGAAGAAGGTCATCCGTCTTTGTGACTCGCTGGGGGAGGTGGTGCTCATGTAGGCCCTCAGCTCCCTGCTCTCCGTGTTTTGCCATCTGGCGTTGGTCATGGCTCCGGCCCGTGCCCTGGCCCATCTCTCCTCAATGTGGCCGGACTCCACCGTCTTGGCCATCTCCAACAGATACCGGGTGTCCCAGCTGAACTCCTCCCAGACGACGGAGGGGATGGCATCCAGGAGAGACCTGAGGTAGGTGTTGGTGACGGCCTCGAATTCAACCACCGGAAGGTCCCACACGTTGCCGGTCAGCTTCCGAGCCTCCTCACCACTCCAGGAGGCGGGACCAGTGGTTGGGCCAGCGTAATGGTTGAATAGATGGCCGAAGAGCTTCTCCAGACTGTGGATCAGGCAGTGGATGTGGAGGAGAGGCCGTCCCAACAGCCTTTCAAACTCGGCGATGAAACCAGGAGGTCGGTGGTGTCAATACCGCGCTCCTCCAGGAAGGCCAGCAGGCTGGTGGCCAGGTCTACCCCCTTTCCCCCCACCGGGACCAGGTGACCAAGGAACTCCTCACCAGGGAAGCCGATCACTGCACAGTCTTCCCTCTTTTCCATGGCGAATCTCTTGTGGTTCTTCTCACCTACACCAGTCACTATCTTGTTCTCATTGATCCTCTCATCTACCATGAGACCTCTGACCTTGAATCCCCTGAACTTTTCTTTTTTCTGTTCTCGTGACCCCTTCCTGACTCTCTCCACTTTCTTCCAGTTAGTCACTTTAGACTTGTCCCCTTCAGTTATGATGTTGTCTGCAGCTCTGATGGTGTTTGCGATGTGAGCCACTGCATCATTGGATACCTTGAACCTGTCAGCAGTTTCTCCGATCCTGTCCTCGGCTTCTTTCTCCCTTTTCCTTTTCTCTGATCTTGCTCTCCTGTCGACCATAGCCTTGAACTCATTGTCATTGACATCCTTATAATCACTATCTTCTTCCTGAGCACTGTCATCCACTGCCGACACTTTACACGACATCCTCGCCATCTCCTCCTTACTCTTTGACCTCATCTTCTCAGTTTTCCTCTCTTCCTCAGCCCTTTTCTTTGCCCTCTTCGCTTCCTTCTCCCTCTCTTCTTTCAGCTTGGCAGTCACAATTTTGTCAACGCCATCAATGCAGCCCTCCCTTCCCGGTTTCCTCTGGGCTGCCAGGAAGCGTTTCTCTCGTTCGTGCACTTTGCTGTCGTCTGCTTCATAAGCCAGGGCACTTCCAACTTCCTTGTTCAGAGGCAACTTGTTAGATGGCAGAGGCATCCGAACCCCGAACACCTTATCGTTACCCTGGCGCAGCTGAGTGTTGCTAATCTTAGGACGACCCATCTTGGTGGCGGCCCTTTGAACTAATTGCAAAACAACACAGAAAAAACAACTTTCAGCACTTCAATATCACCACCTATTGAACAATATTTTATTCAAAAGTATGGACTGAGATTTTGTCCTTAACTGTCCAAGTCAAGCTACTTGGGCTGAATTCGTTGATCAGTCCTGGGACGAATATTACCAACGGCGTGAATAGATTCCATGGAATAAATTCAGGGCATTCCCGTCCAGGGAGCCTCAACAAACTCTGTAAATATTGCCATTGGCCTGCCATTGGCACATATACGGAGTTTGGTAATGTTCCATGAGCGGGAATGTCCTGAATTCATTCCACGGAATCTATCCACGCCGTTGGTAATATTGGGCCCTGGTTTTCGAAATATACGTATGTGGTGACTTGCAGCAAAAATATCAGCATAATTTGTAGCGCATTGAGTTGTAAAACAATAGCATATTATGAACCAGTGTACACAGTAGTTGAATAATCCAATTCAATAACTTGATTTTAACAGGTTGTGCCACATTGCCAGTCCCTTTATTATTTACAGTTTTTTCGCGTTTTTCATGCCAAACCCAAAAGTATCCACAAACCTTCTAATGCAATGATGTAAAAAACTCAAACATATTCGGAATTAGCGTGGCCGATAGACAAATAATCCAACCCAAGCAATTAGATTTTGAAAACTTTTGCCAAACTGTCACTCCCTAGCATACAGCGCGCATGTGCCCAAAGTCTGAACTAACACTTGGTGACAAAAGGGAGTATGATTATAATACATATAATACAGAGACCTGAATCAATAATGGTAAATAGTACAGAGTTACATATTACAGCCATATTCGTCTCATATATCTACACCTCCCTCCCCCCTCACTCTCGTAGTGCAATCTCGAGCGGACTCTTTTTCCAGGAGTCTTTGAGAGTGACGTGGGAAAACTGGGGGGTCACTGAATGAGGACTTACTTTTCTCGTCCAAGCAAGGGTTCACATGGATATGGGGGAGGGGTTCACCACTAGGGGACGGTACTGAACGAAGAAAGCGGCGATTCCGCCACCATACCCGACCACTAGGGAGACGGACCTCGTAATCCCTGGTCTTGCCGCAGCCCATGACAACCCCGACCTTGTCCCAGCGGCGAGACGTCGGGTCTTGAACCCGAACTGTTTGCCCGATACTCAACCTGGGAAGGGGTCGGGCGTGCTGATCGTACTGTGCCTTTACCTGGTCAGCACGGGCGGCTGCACGACGATCGCAGTCCTCGGTCTTGGCCTGCCACTCCCTCGAGAAGGACTCAGGATGGGCAGGGACACATGACCGTAGTGGGTGGCCGTATAACATCTGTGCTGGGGAGCGACTTGTGAAGTTGGGGGTATTCCGCAATTCTAATAAACCCCGGTCAAACTTCTCACAGTCAATGTTGCCTGAGGGTGCCGTCTTGAGGATAAGATGCTTGACGGACTTTACGGCAGCCTCGGCATGTCCATTGGACTGGGGATAATGTGGCGAGGACACCACATGATAAAATCCCCATCGCTCCATGCAGTCCCGGAAGTCGTTGCTGGTGAACTGGGGCCCACCGTCAGTCCTCAGGCGGAGAGGGACACCAACTTCCCGGAATTAGCGACAGAACATATACTGTATGAGAGGCAGTAGTGTTGCCTCCGCAGGGAACGACAACAGGCCAACCTGAGAGCCGGTCGGCGATGACGAGAAAGGACTTTCCCGCCACAACAAAGAAATCCGCAGAGACGGACTCAAAGGGCCTCGTAGGGTTGTTGTTGTTCATGAGGGGTTCCTGCTGCTGACTAGGCTGCAGCACCTGGCATGGCTCGCAGACTTGAACGGAACTAGCGATGTCGGAGTCGATGCCTGGCCAAAAAACAGCTTGTCTCGCCCGGCGCTTTGTAGCTTCCACACCCCTGTGGCTGTCGTGCAGGTGGGCTAGGGTGCGGCGGCGGAGGGCGGCAGGAACCACAACTCTTGCTCCGTACAAGACGAGGTCGCCATCAGCATAGAGGTCGTCCCGCATCTTCCAGTATGGGAGTAAAGAGCAGTGTAAGTCGTACCGGTTGGAGGGAAATCCCGAGGTCACGCAGTTCAGTAGACGGATGTACGAAGGGTCCGCTCTTGCCGCGGCTCGGAGTTCCTGAAGAGTCCTGTCGGCGTCCTGCGGTGGAGACTCTTCTGAGATGACAGCGTTCACGGTCACTACAGTCCTGAGGTGTGCAGTAGCATCAGCACATGCGATCTCGTCCTCTGGTGTGGGGTGGCTGACTGGGGCTCGTGACAAAACATCAGGGATGCAGAGCAGCTTGCCCGCACGCCACACAGCTGTGAAGAGGTAGGGCGAGATCTTCTCCTTAAGGCGTTGGAGGCGGGGATTCTCGACCGCATCCAAGGAGTAGTGGTTCAGGATCGGGATGAGTGGCCGATGATCCGTCATGAGGTTGAAGTGTTGTAGGCCGATCAGATACAACCTACATTTGGACATGGCCCAGACGGCGGCTAACAGCTCCAGTTCGATGGTGGCGTAGCGAGTCTCGGCGTCAGTGAGAAACCGAGAGCCACACTGAACCAGACGAAAGCGTCCATTGCCGTGGTCCTGTAGCAGAGCGTATCCAATCCCGTAGAGGCGAGAGGCATCAGTCTGGAGGACAACTGGCAGGGCCGGGTCGAAGGAAGCGAGAACAGGTGGGCTAAGGAGAGCTGTCTTGACGCGACGGAATGCCTCATCATGGTCAGCTGTCCAGGTGAATGTTCTCTTGGGGCTCATCAGGGGGCGTAGAGGCTGTGCTGCAGCGGTGGTGTCGGGGTTGAACTCAGCCAACTGGTTTACCAGGCCCATGAACGAGCGGAGGTCGGTCAGGTTGGCAGGAGTTGGGAAGTCCCGGATCGCGCTGACCTTTCCAGGATCAGCCGAGATGCCCTTGCCTGAGAGGGTGTACCCACAGAAGTTCGCACTAGGTGCGGCGACCACAAACTTATCCTTGTTGAGGGTGATCCCGTACTTGCGGCACCTGGTGAGCATCTGATGAATACGCTCAAGATGCGTGGAGTAATCCTCGTCATATAGGAGCACGTCATCGATGACCTTGACACAGTTCGCCACACCCTGAAGGGCCATGTCACCACGGAGGCAGAAAGCATCGCCAGTAGCCGCGAAACCCATAGGTCCTCTGCAGTGCTGAAATCGGCCGTACGGTGTGATGAACGTCGTGAGGTGCTGATCTTCTTCCGCAAGTTCCATCTGCCAGTATCCACATAAGGCATCTGCTGTAGTAAAGTACCTTGCCTTCGGGTCCACACTGCGTATAGCGGTGAAGGGTGTCGGTGAAGGGTGGGTCGGGCGGGAAACTTGGCTATTCAGCTTGGTGAGGTCGACGGTGATACGAACTCCAGTAATGTTCTTGGCGACTGCTATCATGGGGTGACACCAATCTGAGGGGTCGTCACCAGCAGGCTTAATGATCCCCTGGGCTACCATAGAGTCGAGTTCCTTCTTAACTTGGCTCTGAAAAGCGAAGGGTATCTGTCTCGGTGTGTGGATGGCGAAAGGTACTGCGTCACCCTTCAGGTGTATTCTCATGGGGGAGGCAGCCATTGGCTTGAGTGGAGCCGTCTTGAGGTCCTCCTTGGAAACCAGCACGCCCTTCAATTGCAGTAGGAAGCACCCCCTGGCTGCAGAAGGTGACGTATTGGGTGGGAGGGGCAGCTCCTTGCACCTGTTGACATGTTTTATTTCCAGAATTGGCTTAGGGAAGTCTGGAGATATTATGGCCAACTATTGACAGTGGCCATAAGACAGTAGTGGCATCTGAACACCTTTGTGGACCTGAATCCTGCCAGAACATGACTGCTTACCTAGGGTGAGGGTAGCCTGAAGTGTACCCAGAGCAGGTGCCATTGTAGAACCGTCTGCGGTGAGCGTTGTAGAAGTTGACGGTGGTTGCAAGCTGCTCCTAGGGATCCCCAGAATGTCGAGGTGTCTTGTGCCGATGACTGTGACGTCCGCACCTGTGTCAGGAAGCATCTGGATACGGGAAGTAATGTCGCCGTATGACAGGTGAACACAGATGGGCTGAGGTGTCTTGCTGACAGGGGAAGAAGAGGATCCCACGCGACGACAGCGCTTGTTCTTCGCCGCCTGAGACTTGCAAGTAGTATTATTCTTCTTCTGTGACTGACAGCATTTGTCATAGTGTCCAATGCGGCTACAGGAGCGGTACTGAACGTTGTTGGCAGGGCACTTCAGTGTCCTAGCCCAATGACCACGACGGCCACAGTTATTGCAGGTGCTGTCAGCGGCAGGGCATTCAGAACCATGCCGACGAGCACAATACTGGCGGGAATGACCTGGCGTCGAAGTCTGAAGTGATGCTGAAGATTGATGCGAAGCTGAAGTCGGATGTGAAGCTGAAGTCGGATGTGAAGCTGAAGTCGGATGAGAAGCTGAAGTCCGGTCACGTCCTTTGTTCTTCTTATATGCGGAGATGGCACACAGCTGGTTAGATGGAGCACGAATGGCAGAAGTCGCACTTCTGGTGGCTTCGTAAGAGCGGCAGGTGGTGACAACATCCTGTAGAGAAGAGGCAGTGTCGAGGGAGATAAGCTTCTGAATTAGCTCTTCGTCCCGCACGCCCATGAGGATAATCATCTTCAGCTGTGTTTCCTCACAAGTCGACGAGTTCCCAGGACAAACGTCAACCTCCTCAGCGATGCGTCAGAGTCGTACGTAAAAATCGGCGAACGACTCACCCTCCAGCTGCTTACAACTGAGAAGTTCTCTCCTACGGAGAGCTTCGTTGCAGAGACCCTTGATATGCGTCTGTAAAGCATCCAAGACGTCCTTCACAGTCTTGTCTGTGTCGTGGGGAATTTGCAGGGTGTGCTCCAGGATACGTTGCGTCTCTAGGGTGAGACACATCCTCATCTGGATCA
>NW_024746978.1:0-35688 GCF_018991925.1 Homarus americanus
CGCTACCTCTGGGCCACCAGGACAATAAAAGCAGTCCTAGACTCTGCTATATTTCACACAAAGCCTGTTCAACGAGCTTATGGCGCTGTGAACCACTAGAGGTGACCACCCGTGCCAGATAGGTGATCAGAGCAACGTTTTACCAAATGCGGCTTCGAAACACGAGGATCCATATATATTTCCTAAGCCCAATAAAGCACGAGGACTTCTACATATATTCAGCGCCTCACGCCACCAGGATTCAAACCCACGATCTTATAATTGTGACCGGGGTATGCTACCTCTGCGCCACCAGGACAATAAAAGCAGTCCTAGACTCTACTATATTTCACACAAAGCCTGTTCAACGACCTTATGGCGCCGTGAGCCTCTAATGGGGACCACCGGTGCCGCTTAGGTGATCAGAGCAACGTTTTACCAAATCCGGCTTGGAAACACGAGGATCCACATATATTTCATTAGCCCAATAAAGCACTCGGACTTCTACATATAATCAACACCTCACCCCACCAGGATTCAAACCCACGATCTTATAATTGTGACCGGGGAACGTTACCTCTGAGCCTCCAGGAAAATAAAAGCAGTCCTAGACTCTGCTATATTTCACACAAAGCCTGTTCAACGAGCTTATGACGCCGTGAACCTCTAATGGGGACCACCCGTGCCGCTTAGGTGATCAGAGCAACGTTTTACCAAATGCGGCTTCAAAACACGAGGGTCCATATATATTTCATTAGACCAATAAAGCACGCGGACTTCTACATATAATCAACACCTCACCCCACCAGGATTCAAACCCACGATCTTATAATTGTGACCGGTGAACGCTACCTCTGGGCCACCAGGACAATAAAAGCAGTCCTAGACTCTGCTATATTTCACACAAAGCCAGTTCAACGAGCTTATGGCGCTGTGAACCTCTAATGGGGACCACCCGTGCCGCATAGGTGATCAGAGCAACGTTTTACCAAATCCGGCTTCGATACACGAGGATCCATATATATTTCATTAGCCCAATAACGCACGCGGACTGCTACATATAATCAACACCTCACCCCACCAGGATTCGAACCCATGATCTTATAATTGTGACCGAGGAACGCTACCTATGGGCCACCAGGACACTATAAGCAGTCCTAGACTCTGTTATATTTCACATAAAGCCTGTTCAACGAGCTTATGGCACCGTGAACCACTATAGGGGACCACCCGTGCCGCTTAGGTGATAAGAGCAACGTTTTACCAAATTCGGCTTGGAAACACGAGGATCCATATATATTTCATTAGCCCAATAATGCATGCGGACTTCTATATATAATCAACACCTCACCCCACGAGGATTGGAACCCACGATCTTATAATTGTGACCGGGGAACGCTACCTCTGGGCAACCAGGACAATAAATGCAGTCCTAGACTCTACTATATTTCACACAAAGGCTGTTCAACGACCTTATAGTGCCATGAACCTCTAATGGGGACCACCCGTGCCGCTTAGGTGATAACAGCAACATTTTACCAAATCCGGCTTGGAAACACGAGGATCCATATATATTTCATTAGACCAATAGAGTAGGCGGACTTCTACATATAATCAGCACCTCACCCCACCAGGATTTGAACCCACGATCTTATAAATGTGACCGGGGAACGCTACCTCTGGGCAACCAGGACAATAAAAGCAGTCCTAGACTCTACCATATTTCACACAAAGCCTGTTCAACGAGCTTAAGACGGTGTGAACCTCTAATGGGGACCACATGTGCCGCTTAGGAGATCAGAGCAACGTTTTACCAAATCCGGCTTGGAAACGCGAGAATCCATATATATTTCATTAGCCCAATAAAGCACGCGGACTTCTACATAAAATCAACACCTCACCCCACCAGGATTTAAACCCACGATCATATAATTGTGACCGGGGAACGCTATCTCTGGGCCTCCAGGAAAATAAAAGCAGTCCTAGACTCTGCTATATTTCACACAAAGCCTGTTCAGCGAGCTTATGTCGCCGTGAACCTCTAATGGGGACCACCCGTGCCGCTTAGGTGATCAGAGCAACGTTTTACCAAATGCGGTTTCAAAACACGAGGGTCCATATATATTTCATTAGCCCAATAAAGCACGCGAACTTCTACATATAATCAACACCTAAACCCACCAGGATTCAAACCCACGATCTTATAATTGTGAAAAAGGAACGATACCTATGGGCCACCAGGACACTATAAGCAGTTCTAGACTCATCTATATTTCACACAAAGCCTGTTAAACGACCTTATGGCGCCAGGAACCTCTAATGGGGACCACCTGTGCCGCTTAGGTGATCAGAGCAACGTTTTACCAAATCCGGCTTCGAAACACGTGGATCCATATATATTTCATTAGCCCAAAAAAGCACTCGGACTTCTACATATAATCAACACCTCACCCCACAAGTATTTGAACCCACGATCTTATAATTGTGACCGCGGTATGCTACCGCTGGGCCACCAGGACAATAAAAGCAGTCCTAGACTCTACTATATTTCACACAAAGCCTGTTCAACGACCTTATGGCGCAATGAACCTCTAATGCGGACCACCCGTGCCGCTTAGGTGATTAGAGTAACGTTTAACCAAATGCAGCTTCGAAACCCGAGGATCCATATATATTTCATTAGCCCAATAAAGCACGCAGACTTCTGCATATAATCAACGCCTCACCCCACCAGGATTTAAACCCACGATCTTATAATTGTGAAAGGGGAACGCTACCTCTGGCCCACCAGGAAAATAAAAGCAGTCCTAGACTCTGCTATATTTCACACAAAGCCTGTTCAACGAGCTTATGGCTCCGTGAACCTCTAATGGGGACCACGCGTGCCGCTTAGGTGATGAGAGCAACGTTTTACCAAATGCGGCTTCAAAACACGAGGGTCCATATATATTTCATTAGCCCAATAAGAGCACGCGGACTTCTACATATAATCAACACCTCACCCCACCAGGATTCAAACCCACGATCTTATAATTGTGACCGGGGCATGCTACCTTTGGGCCACCAAAACAATAAAAGCAGTCCTAGACTTTACTATATTTCACACAAAGCCTGTTCAACGACCTAATGGCGCCATGAACCTCTAATGGGGACACCCGTGCCGCTTAGGTGATCAGAGCAACGTTTTACCAAATGCGGCTTCAAAACACGACGGTCCATATATATTTCATTAGCCCAATAAAGCACGCGGACTTCTACATATAATCAACACCTCACCCCACCAGGATTCAAACCCACGATCTTATAAGTGTGACCGGGGTATGCTACCTCTGGGCCACCAGGACAATAGAAGCAGTCCTAGACTCTACTATATTTCACACAAAGCCTGTTCAACGCCCTTATGGCGCCATGAACCTCTAATGGGGACAACCCGTGCCACTTAGGTTGATCAGAGTAACGTTTTTCCAAATCCGGCTTCGAAACACGTGGATCCATATATATTTCATTAGCCCAATAAAGCACGCGGACTTCTACATATAATCAACATCTCACCCCACCAGGATTTGAACCCACGATCTTATAATTGTGACCGTGGAACGCTACCTCTGGGACACTAGGACAATAAAAGCAGTCCTAGACTCTGCTATATTTCACACAAAGCCTGTTCAACGAGCTTATGGCGACGTGAACCTCTAATGGGGACGACCCATGCCTCTTAGGTGATCAGAGCAACGTTTTACTAAATGCGGCTTCGAAACTCGAGGATCCATATATATTTTATTAGCCCAATAAAGCACACGGACTTCTACATATAATCAACACCTCACCCCACCAGGATTTGAACCCACTATCTTATATTTGTGACCGGGGGACGCTACCTCTGGGCCACCAGGACAATAAAAGCATTCCTAGACTCTGCTATATTTCACACAAAGCTTGTTCAACAGGCTTATGGCACCGTGAACCTCTAATGGGGACCACCCGTGCCGCTTAGGTGATCAGAGCAACGTTTTAACAAATGAAGCGTCGAAACAAGGAGGATCCATATATATTTCATTAGCCCAATAAAGCACGCGGACTTCTACATATAATCAACACCTCACCCCACCAGGATTCAAACCCACGATCTTATAAGTGTGACCGGGGTATGCTACCTCTGGGCCACCAGGACAATAGAAGCAGTCCTAGACTCTACTATATTTCACACAAAGCCTGTTCAACGACCTTATGGCGCCATGAACCTCTAATGGGGACAACCCGTGCCACTTAGGTTGATCAGAGTAACGTTTTTCCAAATCCGGCTTCGAAACACGTGCGGATCCATATATACTGCATTAAACCCGGACTTCTACATATAACCCGGCACATCTCACCCCACCATGGGATTTGGAACCCACGATCTTATAATTCAGGACCATGCACTACCTCTGGGACACTAGGGACAATAAAAAGCAGTCCTTGCACTCCATTTACACAAAGCCTGTTCAACGAGCTTTACGCGACGCGGTCCCCAATGGGACACCCATGCCCTTAGGTGATCAGAGAAACGTTTTACTAAATGCGGCTTCGAAACTCGAGGATCCATATATATTTTATTAGCCCAATAAAGCACACGGACTTCTACATATAATCAACACCTCACCCCACCAGGATTTGAACCCACTATCTTATATTTGTGACCGGGGGACGCTACCTCTGGGCCACCAGGACAATAAAAGCATTCCTAGACTCTGCTATATTTCACACAAAGCCTGTTCAACGGGCTTATGGCACCGTGAACCTCTAATGGGGACCACCCGTGCCGCTTAGGTGATCAGAGCAACGTTTTAACAAATGAGGCGTCGAAACAAGGAGGATCCATATATATTTGATTAGCCCAATAAAGCACGCGGACTTCTACATATAATCAACACCTCACCCCACCAGGATTTGAACCCACGATCTTATAATTGTGACCGGGGAAAGCTACCTCTGGGCCACCAGGACAATAAAAGCAGTCCTAGTCTCTGGTATATTTCACACAAAGCCTGTTCAACGAGCTTATGGCGCCGTGAACCTCTAATGCGGACCACCCGTGCCGCTTAGGTGATCAGAGTAACGTTTTACCAAATCCGGCTTCGAAACACGAGGATCAATATATATTTCATTAGCCCAATAAAGCACTCGGAATTCTACATATAATCAACACCTCACCCCACCAGGATTCAAACCCACGATCTTATATTGTGACCGGGGAACGCTACCTCTGGGCCACCATGACAATAAAAGCAGTCCTAGACTCTGCTATATTTCACACAAAGCCTGTTCAACGAGCTTATGGCGCTGTGAACCACTATAGGAGACCACCCGTGCCGCTTAGGTGATCAGAGCAATATTTTTTACCAAATGCGGCTTCGAAACACGAGGATCCATATATATTTCATTAGCCCAATAAAGCACACGGACTTCTACATATAATCAACACCTCACCCCACCAGATTTGAACCCACGATCTTATAATTGTGACCGGGGAACGCTACCTCTGGGCAACCAGGACAATAAAAGCAGTCCTAGACTCTACCATATTTCACACAAAGCCTGTTCAACGACCTTATGGCGCCATGAACCTCTAATGGGGACCACGCGTGCCGCTTAGGTGATGAGAGCAACGTTTTACCAAATGCGGCTTCAAAACACGAGGATCAATATATATTTCATAAGCCCAATAAAGCACTCGGACTTCTACATATAATCAACACCTCACCCAACCAGGATTCAAACCCACGATCTTAGAATTGTGACCGGGGAACGCTACCTCTGGGCCACCAGGACAATAAAAGCAGTCCTAAACTCTGCTATATTTTACACAAAGCCTGTTCAACGAGCTTATGACGCTGTGAACCACTATAGGAGACCACCCGTGCCGCGTAGGTGATCAGAGCAACGTTTTACCAAATGCGGCTTCGAAACACGAGGATCCATATATATTTCATTAGCCCAATAAAGCACACGGACTTCTACATATGATCAACACCTCACCCCACCAGGATTTGAACCCACGATCTTATAATTGTGACCGGGGAAAGCTACCTCTGGGCCACCAGGACAATAAAAGCAGTCGTAGACTCTGGTATATTTCACACAAAGCCTGTTCAACGAGCTTATGGCGCCGTGAACCTCTAATGCGGACCACCTGCTAAAAGCCGCTTTAGGGGCATCTGTCGTTTTACCAAATCCGGCTTCTGTCGACGAGACTGCATTATAGGCCTTGGTGCCCACAAAAGCACCGGACTTCTACATATAATCAACACCTCACCCAACCAGGATTCAAACCCACGATCTTATAATTGTGACCGGGGAACGCTACCTCTGGGCCACCAGGACAATAAAAACAGTCCTAAACTCTGCTATATTTCACACAAAGCCTGTTCAACGAGCTTATGGCGCTGTGAACCACTATAGGAGACCACCCGTGCCGCATAGGTGATCAGAGCAACGTTTTACCAAATGCGGCTTCGAAACACGAGGATCCATATATATTTCATTAGCCCAATAAAGCACACGGACTTCTACATATAATCAACACCTCACCCACCTGGTGTGATTTGAACCCACGATCTTATAATTGTGACCGGGAATACCTCTGGCAACCAGGACACAGTGCCAGTCCGTGACTCTACTATAGTTTCACACAAAGCCCTGATCTTATAGCCATGAACCTCTCGATGTAACTCACCCGTGCCGCTTAGGTGATAAGAGCAACGTTTTCCAAAATCCGGTTTGGAAACACGAGGATCCATATATATTTCATTAGCCCAATAAAGTACCCGGACTTCTACATAGAATCAACACCTCACCCCACCAGGATTTGAAACCACGATCTTATAATTGTGACCGGGGAACGCTACCTCTTGGCAACCAGGACAATAAAAGCAGTCCTAGACTCAACTATATTTCATACAAAGCCTGTTCAACGATCTTATAGCGCCATGAACCTCTGATGAGGACCACCCGTGCCGCTTAGGTGATAAGAGCAACGTTTTCCAAAATCCGGTTTGGAAACACGAGGATCCATATATATTTCATTAGCCCAATAAAGTACCCGGACTTCTACATATAATCAACACCTCACCCCACCAGGATTCAGACCCACGATCTTATAATAGTGACCGAGGTATGCTACCTCTGGGCCACCAGGACAATAAAACCAGTCCTAGACTCTGCTATATTTCACACAAAGCCTGTTCAACGAGCTTATGGCGCCGTGAACCTCTAATGGGGACCACCCGTGCCGCTTAGGTGATCAGAGCAACGTTTTACCAAATGCGGCTTCAAAACACGAGGGTCCATATATATTTCATTAGCCCAATAAAGCACGCGGACTTCTATATTTAATCTACACCTCACCCCACCAGGATTCAAACCCACGATCTTATAATTGTTTCCGGGGTATGCTACCTCTGGGCCACCAGGACAATAAAAGCAGTCCTAGACTCTACTATATTTCACACAAACCCTGTTCAACGACCTTATGGCGCCATGAAACTCTAATGGGGACCACCCTTGCCGCTTAGGTGATCAGAGCAACGTTTTACCAATTCCGGCTCGAAACACGTGGATCCATATATATTTCATTAGCCCAATACAGCACGCGGACTTCTACATATAATCAACACCTCACCCCACCAGGATTTGAACCCACGATCTTATAATTGTGACAGGGGAACGCTACCTCTAGAACACTAGGACAATAAAAGCAGTCCTAGACTCTGCTATATTTCACACAAAGACTGTTCAACGAGCTTATGGCGACGTGAACCTCTAATGGGGACCACCCGTGCCGCTTAGGTGATCAAACCAACGTTTTACTAAATGCGGCTTCGAAACTCGATGATCCATATATATTTCATTAGCCCAATAAAGCACGCGGACTTCTACATATAATCAACACCTCACCCCACCAGGATTCAAACCCACGATCTTATAATTGTGACCGGGGAACGCTACCCCTGGGCAACAAGGACAATAAAAGCAGTCCTAGACTCAACCATATTTCACACAAAGCCTGTTCAACGATCTTATGGCGCCATGAACCTCTAATGGGGACCACCCGTGGCGCTTAGGTGATCAGAGCAACGTTTAACCAAATGTGGCTTTGAAACCCGAGGATCCATATATATTTCATTAGCCCAATAAAGCACGCAGACTTCTGCATATAATCAACGCCTCACCCCACCAGGATTTAAACCCACGATCTTATAATTGTGAAAGGGGAACGCTACCTCTGGGCCACCAGGACAATAAAAGCAGTCCTAGACTCTGCTATATTTCACACAAAGCCTGTTCAACGAGCTTATGGCTCCGTGAACCTCTAATGGGGACCACGCGTGCCGCTTAGGTGATCAGAGCAACGTTTTACCAAATGCGGCTTCAAAACACGAGGGTTCATATATATTTCATTAGCCCAATAAAGCACGCGGACTTCTACATATAATCAACACCTCACCCCACCAGGATTTGAAACCACGATCTTATAATTGTCACCGGGGAACGCTACCTCTTGGCAACCAGGCCAATAAAAGCAGTCCTAGACTCTACTATATTTCACACAAAGCCTGTTCAACGACCTTATGGCGCCATGAACCTCTAATAGGGACCACCCGTCCCGCTTAGGTGATCAGAGCAACGTTTCACCAAATCCGGCTCGAAACACGAGGATCCATATATATTTCCTTAGCCCAATAAAGTACCCAGACTTCTACATATAATCAACACCTCACCCCACCAGGATTTGAAACCACGATCTTATAATTGTCACCGGGGAACGCTACCTCTTGGCAACCAGGACAATAAAAGCAGTCCTAGACTCTACTATATTTCACACAAAGCCTGTTCAACGGCCTTATGGCGCCATTAACCTCTAATGGGGACCACCCGTGCCGCTTAGGTGATCAGAGTAACGTTTAACCAAATGCGGCTTTGAAACCCGAGGATCCATATATATTTCATTAGCCCAATAAAGCACGCAGACTTCTGCATATAAACAACGCCTCACCCCACCAGGATTTAAACCCACGATCTTATAATTGTGAAAAGGGAACGCTACCTCTGGGCCACCAGGACAATAAAAGCAGTCCAAGACTCTACTATATTTCACACAAAGCCTGTTCAACGACCTTATGGCGCCATGAACCTCTAATGGGGACAACCCGTGCCGCTTAGGTGATCAGAGTAACGTTTTTCCAAATCCGGCTTCGACACACGTGGATCCATATATATTTCATTAGCCCAATAAAGCATGCGGACTTCTACATATAATCAACACCTCACCCCACCAGGATTTGAACCCACGATCTTATAATTGTGACCGTGGAACGCTACCTCTGGGCCAAGAGGACAATAAAAGCAATCCTAGACTCTGCTATATTTCACACAAAGCCTGTTTCACGAGCTTATGGCGACGTGAACCTCTAATGGGGACGACCCATGCCTCTTAGGTGATCAGAGCAACGTTTTACTAAATGCGGCTTCGAAACTCGAGGATCCATATATATTTTATTAGCCCAATAAAGCACACGGACTCCTACATATAATCAACACCTCACCCCACCAGGATTTGAACCCACTATCTTATATTTGTGACCGGGGGACGCTACCTCTGGGCCACCAGGACATTAAAAGCATTCCTAGACTCTGCTATATTTCACACAAAGCCTGTTCAACGGGCTTATGGCACCGTGAACCTCTAATGGGGACCACCAAAAGTCGCTTAGTATTCGGCAGCGTTTGCCGAAACAAAATGGAAAGTGTCGAAACAAGGAGGATCCATATATACCCACCGGTTCTTGGAACCTACTGGTCTGCACGCGACCCAAATTCACCCTCTGGGCAACCAGGACAATAAAAGCAGTCCT
This sequence comes from Homarus americanus, assembly GCF_018991925.1. NCBI lineage: Eukaryota > Metazoa > Arthropoda > Malacostraca > Decapoda > Nephropidae > Homarus > Homarus americanus. Next base: position 9,873 of record NW_024746978.1, read on the forward strand.
AGACTCTACCATATTTCACACAAAGCCTGTTCAACGACCTTATGGCGCCATGAACCTCTAATGGGGACCACGCGTGCCGCTTAAGTGATGAGAGGCACGTTTTACCAAATGCGGCTTCAAAACACGAGGATCAATATATATTTCATAAGCCCAATAAAGCACTCGTACTTCTACATATAATCAACACCTCACTCAACCAGGATTCAAACCCACGATCTTGTAATTGTGCCCGGGGAACGCTACCTCTAGGCCACCAGGACAATAAAAGCAGTCCTAAACTCTGCTATATTTCACACAAAGCCTGTTCAACGAGCTTATGGCGCTGTGAACCACTATAGGAGACCACCCGTGCTGCGTAGGTGATCAGAGCAACGTTTTACCAAATGCGGCTTCGAAACACGAGGATCCATATATATTTCATTAGCCCAATAAAGCACACGGACTTCTACATATAATCAACACCTCACCCCACCAGGATTTGAACACACGATCTTATAATTGTGACCGGGGAAAGCTACCTCTGGGCCACCAGGACAATAAAAGCAGTCCTAGACTCTGGTATATTTCACACAAAGCCTGTTCAACGAGCTTATGGCGCCGTGAACCTCTAATGCGGACCACCCGTGCCACTTAGGTGATCAGAGCAACGTTTTAACAAATGCGGCTTCGAAACACGAGGATCAATATATATTTCATAAGCCCAATAAAGCACTCGGACTTCTACATATAATCAACACCTCACCCAACCAGGATTCAAACCCACGATCTTATAATTGTGACCGGGGAACGCTACCTCTGGGCCAACAGGACAATAAAAGCAGTCCTAAACTCTGCTATATTTCACACAAAGCCTGTTCAACGAGCTTATGGCGCTGTGAGCCACTATAGGAGACCACCCGTGCCGCGTAGGTGATCAGAGCAACGTTTTACCAAATCCGGCTTCGAAACACGAGGATCCATATATATTTCATAAGCCCAATAAAGCACTCAGACTTCTACATATAATCAACACCTCACCCAACCAGGATTCAAACCCACGATCTTATAATTGTGACCGGGGAACGCTACCTCTGGGCCACCAGGACAATAAAAGCAGTCCTAAACTCTGCTATATTTCAAACAAAGCCTGTTCAACGACCTTATGGCGCCATGAACCTCTAATAGGGACCACCCGTCCCGCTTAGGTGATCAGAGCAACGATTCACCAAATCCGGCTCGAAACACGAGGATCCATATATATTTCCTTAGCCCAATAAAGTACCCAGACTTCTACATATAATCAACACCTCACCCCACCAGGATTTGAAACCACGATCTTATAATTGTCACCTGGGAACGCTACCTCTTGGCAACCAGGACAATAAAAGCAGTCCTAGACTCTACTATATTTCACACAAAGCCTGTTCAACGACCTTATGGCGCCATTAACCTCTAATGGGGACCACCCGTGCCGCTTAAGTGATCAGAGTAACGTTTAACCAAATGCGGCTTTGAAACCCGAGGATCCATATATATTTCATTAGCCCAATAAAGCACGCAGACTTCTGCATATAAACAACGCCTCACCCCACCAGGATTTAAACCCACGATCTTATAATTGTGAAAGCGGAACGCTACCTCTGGGCCACCAGGACAATAAAAGCAGTCCTAGACTCTACTATATTTCACACAAAGCCTGTTCAACGACCTTATGGTGCCATGAACCTTTAATGGGGACAACCCGTGCCGCTTAGGTGATCAGAGTAACGTTTTTCCAAATCCGGCTTCGACACACGTGGATCCATATATATTTCATTAGCCCAATAAAGCACGCAGACTTCTGCATATAAACAACGCCTCACCCCACCAGGATTTAAACCCACGATCTTATAATTGTGAAAGGGGAACGCTACCTCTGGGACACAAGGACAATAAAAGCAGTCCTAGACTCTGCTATATTTCACACAAAGCCTGTTCAACGAGCTTATGGCGACGTGAACCTCTAATGGGGACGACCCATGCCTCTTAGGTGATCAGAGCAACGTTTTACTAAATGCAGCTTCGAAACTCGAGGATCCATATATATTTTATTAGCCCAATAAACCACACGGACTTCTACATATAATCAACACCTCACCCCACCAGGATTTGAACCCACGATCTTATAATTGTGACCTGCAAAAGCTACCCTGGGCCTGCGACAAATAAAAGCAGTCCAGACCCCGAGAGTGTTTCACACAAAGCCTGTTCAACGAAATGAGAAAATGTGAACTCCTAATGTAATCCACCCTGTGCTTAGGGTGATCAGAGCAACGTTTTTAACACCAAATCCGGCTGAAACACGAGGATCAAAATATATTTCATTAGCCCAATAAAGCACTCTGAATTTACATATCATCAACACTCACCCCACCAGGATTCAAACCCACGATCTTATTATTGTGACCGGGGAACGCTACCTCTGGGCCACCAGGACAATAAAAGCAGTCCTAAACTCTGCTATATTTCACACAAAGCCTGTTCAACGAGCTTATGGCGCTGTGAACCACTATAGGAGACCACCCGTGCCGCGTAGGTGATCAGAGCAACGTTTTACCAAATGCGGCTTCGAAGCACGAGGATCCATATATATTTCATTAGCCCAATAAAGTACCCGGTCTTCTACATATAATCAACACCTCACCCCACCAGGATTTGAAACCACGATCTTATAATTGTGACCGGGGAACGCTACCTCTTGGCAACCAGGACAATAAAAGCAGTCCTAGACTCTACTATATTTCACACAAAGCCTGTTCAACGATGTTATAGCGCCATGAACCTCTGATGGGGACCACCCGTGCCGCTTAGGTGATAAGAGCAACGTTTTCCAAAATCCGGTTTGGAAACACGAGGATCCATATATATATTTCATTAGCCCAATAAAGTACCCAGACTTCTACATATAATCAACACCTCACCCCACCAGGATTTGAAACCACGATCTTATAATTGTGAAAGGGGAACGCTACCTCTGGGCCACCAGGAAAATAATAGCAGTCCTAGACTATGCTATATTTCACACAAACCCTGTTCAACGAGCTTATGGCGCCGTGAACCTCTAATGGGGACCACCCGTGCCGCTTAGGTGATCAGAGCAACGTTTTACCAAATGCGGCTTCAAAACACGAGGGTCCATATATATTTCATTAGCCCAATACAGCACGCGGACTTCTACATATAATCAACACCTCACCCCACCAGATTTGAACCCACGATCTTATAATTGTGACCGGGGAACGCTACCTGGGCCACCAGGACAATAAAAGCAGTCCTAGACTCTGCTATATTTCACCAAAGCTCAAGTTCAGCGAGTTTATATGCCGTGAACTCTAATGGGGGACCTCACCTGCTGCTGAGGTGATCAGAGCAACGTTTACCAAATCCGTTTCAGTTCAACAGGATCCATATATTCTCATTAGCCCACAAAGCATGCCGACTTCTACATATAATCAACACCTCACCCCCACCAGGATTCGAACCCACGATCTTCTAATTGTGACCGGGATATGCTACCTCTGGGCCACCAGGACAATAAAAGCAGTCCTAGACTCTACTATATTTCACACAAAGCCTGTTCAACGACCTTATGGTGCCATGAACCTCTAATGGGGACCACCCATGCCCCTTAGGTGATCAGAGCAATGTTTTACCATATCCGGCTTGGAAACACGAGCATCCATATATATTTCATTAGCCCATTAAAGCACTCGGACTTCTACATATAATCAACACCTCACCCCACCAGGATTCAAACCCACGATCTTATAATTGTGACCAGGGTATGCTACCTCTGGGCCACCAGGACAATAAAAGCAGTCCTAGACTCTACTATATTTCACACAAAGCCTGTTCAACGAGCTTATGGCGCTGTGTACAACTATAGGGGACCACCCGTGCTGCTTAGGTGATCAGAGCAACGTTTTACCAAATGAGGCTTCGAAACATGAGGATCCATATATATTTCATTAGCCCAATAAAGCACGCGGACTTCTTCATATAATCAACACCTCACCCCACCAGGGTTCGAACCCACGATCTTCTAATTGTGACCGGGGAACGCTACCTCTGGGCCACTAGGACAATAAAAGCAGTCCTAGACTCTGCTATATTTCACACAAAGCCTGTTCAACGAGCTTATGGCGCCGTGAACCACTATAGAGGACCACCCGTGCCACTTAAGTGATCAGAGCAACGTTTTACCAAATCTGGCTTGGAAACTCGAGGATCCATATATATATCATTAGCCCAATAAAGCACGCGGACTTCTACATAAAATCAACACCTCACCCCACCATGATTCAAACCCAAAATCTTAAAATTGTGACCAGGGAATGCTACATGTGGACCACCAGGACACTAAAAGCAGTCCTAGACTCTGTTTTATTTCACAATGCCTGTTCAACGAGCTTATTGCGCCGTGAACCTCTAATGGGGACAACACGTGCCGCTTGGGGACCAGAGCAACGTTTTACCAAATCCGGCTACGAAACACGAGGATCCAAATATATTTCTTTAGCCCAATAAAGCATGCGGACTTCTACATATAATCAACACCTCACCCCACCAGGATTCAGACTCACGATCTTATAATTGTGACCGGGGTATGCTACCTCTGGGCCACCAGGACAATAAAAGCAGTCCTACACTCTACTATATTTCACAAAAAGCCTGTTCAACGACCTTATGGCGCTATGAACCTCTAATGGGGACCACCCGTGCCGCTTAGGTGATCAGAGTAACGTTTAACCAAATGCGGCTACGAAACACGAGAATCCAAATATATTTCTTTAGCCCAATACCGTACGCAGACTTCTACATAAAATCAACGCCTCACCCCACCAGGATTCAAACCCAAAATCTTATAATTGTGACCAGGGAATGCTACCTGTGGACCACCAGGACACTAAAAGCAGTCCTAGACTCAGTTATATTTCACGCAAAGCCTGTTCAACGAGCTTATGGCGCCGTGAACCTCTTCTGGGGACCACCAGTGCCGCTTAGGTTTTCAGAGCAGCGTTTTACCAAATCCGGCTTCGAAACACGAGTATCCATATATATATCATTAGCCCAATAAAGCACGCAAACTTCTACATATAATCAACACCGCACCCCACCAGGATTCAAACCCACGATCTTATAATTGTGACCGGGGAACTCTACCTCTGGGCCACCAGGAGACTAAAAGCAGTCCTAAACTCTGTTATATTTCACACAAAGCCTGTTCAACGAGCTTATGGCGCCGTGAACCTCTACTGGGGACCACCAGTGCCATTTAGGTGATAAGAGCAAGGTTATACCAAATCAAGCTTGGAAACACGAGGATCCATATATATTTCATTAGCCCAATAAAGCACGCGGACTTCTACATAAAATCAACACCTCACCCCACCAGGATTCAATCCCAAATTCTTATAATTGTGACTAGGGAATGCTACCTGTGGACCACCAGGACACTAAAAGCAGTCCTAGACTCTGTTATATTTCACACAAAGCCTGTTCAACGAGCTAATGGCGACGTGAACCTCTAATGGGGACCACACGTGCCGCTTAGGTGTTCAGAGTAACGTTTTACTAAATCCGGCTTCGAAACACGAGGATCCATATTTATTTCATTAGCCCAATAGAGCACGCACATTTCTACATATAATCAACACCTCACCCCACCAGGATTCGAACCAACGATCTTATAATTGTGACCGGGGAACGCTACCTCTGGGCCACCAGGACACTAAAAGCAATCCTGAACTCTGTTATATTTCACAAAAAGCCTGTTCAATGAGCTTATGGCGCCGTGAACCTCTAATGGGGACCACCCGTGCCGCTTAGGTGATCAGAGCAACGTTTTACCAAATTCGGCTTCGAAAAACGAGTATCCATATATATTTCATTAGCCCAATAAAGCATGCAGATTTCTACATATAATCAACACCTCACCTCACCAGGAGTCAAACCCAAAATCTTATAATTGTGACCAGGGAATGCTACCTGTGGACCACCATGACACTAAAAGCAGTCGTAGACTCTGTTATATTTCACGCAAAGCCTGTTCAACTAGCTTATGGCGCCGTGAACCTCTACTGGGGACCACCAGTGCCGCTTAGATGATATGAGCAACGTTTTACCAAATCCGGCTTCGAAACACGAGGATCCATATATATTTCATTAGCCCAATAAAGCACGCGGACTTCTACATATAATCAACACCTCACCCCACCAGGATTCGAACCCACGATCTTATAATTGTGACCGGGGTATGCTACCTCTGGGCCACCAGGACAATAAAAGCAGTTCTAGACTCTGCTATATTTCACACAAAGCCTGTTCAACGAGCTTATGACGCTGTGAACCTCTAATGGGGACCATCTGTGCCGCTTAGGTGATTAGAGCAACGTTTTACCAAATCCGGCTTGGAAACACGAGGATCCATATATATTTCATTAGCCCAATAAAGCACTCGGGCTTCTACATATAATCAATACCTCACCCCACCAGGATTCAAACCCACGATCTTATAATTGTAACCGGGGTATGCTACCTCTGGGCCACCAGGACAATAAAAGCAGTCCTAAACTCTACTATATTTGACAAAGCATGTTCAACGACCTTATGGCGCCATGAACCTCTAATGGGGACCATCCGTGCCGCTTAGGTGATCGGAGCAACGTTTTCCCAAATCCGGCTTCGAAACACGAGGATCCATATATATTTCATTAGCCCAATAAATCACGCGGACTTCTACATATAATCAACACTTCACCCCACCAGGATTCGAACCCACGATCTTCTAATTGTGACCGGGGAACGCAACCTCTGGGCCACCAGGACAATAAAAGCAGTCCTAGACTCTGCTATATTTCACACAAAGCCTGTTCAACGAGCTTATGACGCTGTGAACCTCTAATGGGGACCATCTGTGCCGCTTAGGTGATCAGAGCAACGTTTTACCAAATCCGGCTTCGAAACACGAGGATCCATATATATTTAATGAGCCCAATAAAGCATGTGTACTTCTACATATAATCAACACCTCACCCCACCAGGATTCGAACCCACGATTTTATAATTGTGACCGAGGAACGCTACCTATGGGCTACCAGGACACTATAAGCAGTCCTAGACTCTGTTATAATTCACACAAAGCCTGTCCAATTAGCTTATGGCACCGTGAACCACTATAGGGGACCACCCGTGCCGCTTAGGTGATAAGAGCAACGTTTTACCAAATCCGGCTTGGAAACGCCAGGATCCATATATATTTCATTAGCTCAATAAAGCACGCGGACTTCTACATATAATCAACACCTCACCCCACCAGGATTTGAACCCACGACCTTATAATTGTGACCGGGGAACACTACCTCTGGGCAACCAGGACAATAAAAGCAGTCCTAGACTCTACTATATTTCACACAAACCCTGTTCAACAACCTTATGGCGCCATGAACCTCTAATGGGGACCACCCGTGCCACTTAGGTGATCACAGCAACGTTTTACCAAATCCGGCTTGGAAACACGAGGATCCATATATATTTCATTAACCCAATAAAGCACTCGGACTTCTACATATAATCAACACCTCACCCCACCAGGATTCAGACTCACGATCTTATAACTGTGACCGGGGAACACTACCTCTGGGCAACCAGGACAATAAATGCAGTGCTAGACTCTACTATATTTCACACAAAGCCTGTTCAACGACCTTATGGTGCCATGAACCTCTTATGGGGACAAACCGTGCCGCTTAGGTGATAAGAGCAACGTTTTACCAAATCCGGCTTCGAAACACGAGGATCCATATATGTTTCATTAGCCAAATAAAGCACGCGGATTCCACATATAATCAACACCTCACCCCACCAGGATTCGAACCCACGATCTTATAATTGTGACGGAGGAACGCTACCTATGGACCACCAGGACACTATAAGCAGTCCTAGACTCTGATATATATCACATAAAGCCTATTCAACGAGCTTATGGCCCCGTGAACCACTATAGGGAACCACCCGTGCCGCTTAGGTGATAAGAGCAACGTTGTACCAAATACGGCTTGGAAACACGAGGATCCATATATATTTCATTAACCCAATAAAGCACTCGGACTTCTACATATAATCAACACCTCACCCCACCAGGATTCAAACCCACGATCTTATAATTGTGACCGGGGTATGCTACCTCTCGGCCACCAGGACAATTAAAGCAGTCCTAGACTCTACTATATTTCACACAAAGCCTGTTCAACGAGCTAATGGCGCCGTGAACCTCTAATGGGGACCACACGTGCCGCTTGGTGACCAGAGCAACGTTTTACCAAATCCGGCTACGAAACACTAGGATCCAAATATATTTCTTTAGCCCACTAAAGCAAGCGGACTTCTACATAAAATTACCACCTCACCCCACCAGGATTCAAACCCAAAATCGTATAATTGTGACCGGGGAACGCTAACTCTGGGCCACCAGGACAAAAAAAGCAGTCCTAGACTCTGCTATATTTCACACAAAGCCTGTTCAACGAGCTTATGGCGCTGTGAACCACTATAGGGGACCACCCGTGCCGCTTAGGTGATCAGAGCAACGTTTTACCAAATGCGGCTTCGAAACACGAGGATCCATATATATTTCATTAGCCTAATAAAGCACGCGGACTTCTTCATATAATCAACACCTCACCCCACCAGGGTTCGAACCCACGATCTTCTAATTGTGACCGGGGAACGCTACCTCTGGGTCACCAGGACACTAAAAGCAGTTCTAGACTCTGCTATATTTCACACAAAGCCTGTTCAATGAGCTTATGACGCTGTGAACCTCTAAAGGCGACCATCCGTGCCGCGTAGGTGATCAGAGCAACTTTATACCAAATCCGGCTTCGAAACACGAGGATCCATATATGTTTCATTAGCCAAATAAAGCACGCGGATTCTACATATTATCAACACCTCACCCCACCAGGATTCGAACCCGCGATCTTATAATTGTGACCGAGGAACGCTACCTATGGACCACCAGGACACTATAAGCAGGCCTAGACTCTGATATATATCACATAAAGCCTGTTCAACGACCTTATGGCCCCGTGAACCACTATAGGGGACCACCCGTGAAGCTTAGGTGATTAGAGCAACGTTTTACCAAATCTGGCTTGGAAACTCGAGGATCCATATATATTTCATTAGCCCAATAAAGCACGCGGACTTCTACATAAAATCAACACCTTACCTCACCAGGATTCAAACCCAAAATCTTATAATTGTGACCAAGGAATGCTACCTGTGGACCACCAGGACACTAAAAGCAGTCCTAGACTCTGTTTTATTTCACACAAAGCCTGTTCAACGAGCTTATTGCGCCGTGAACCTCTAATGGGGACCACACGTGCCGCTTGGGGACCAGAGCAACGTTTTACCAAATCCGGCTACGAAACACGAAGATCCAAATATATTTCTTTAGCCCAATAAAGCATGCGGACTTCTACATAAAATCAACACCTCACCCCACCAGGATTCAAACCCAAAATCTTATAATTGTGACCAGGGAATGCTACCTGTGGACCACCAGGACACTAAAAGCAATCCTAGACTCTGTTTTATTTCACACAAAGCCTGTTCAACGAGCTTATGGGGCTGTGAACCACTATAGGGGACCACCCGTGCCCCTTAGGTGATCAGAGCAACGTTTTACCAAATGGGGCTTCAAAACACGAGGATCCATATATATTTCATTAGCCCAATAAAGCACGCGGACTTCTACATATAATCAACACCTCACCTCACCAGGATTTGAACCCACGATCTTATAATTGTGACGGTCGAACGCTACCTCTGGGCAACCAGGACAATAAAAGCAGTCCTAGACTCTACTAAATTTCACACAAAACCTGTTCAACGACCTTATGGCGCCATGAACCTCTAATGGGGACCACCCGTGCCGCTTAGGTGATCAGAGCAACGTTTTACCAAATCCGGCTTGGAAACACGAGGATCCATATATATTTCATTAGCCCAATAAAGCACTCGGACTTCTACATATAATCAACACCTCAACCCACCAGGATTCAAACCCACGATCTTATAAGTGTGACCGGGGTACGCTACCTCTGGCCCACCAGGACAATAAAAGCAGTCCTAGACTCTCCTATATTTCACACAAAGCCTGTTCAACGAGCTTATGACGCTGTCAACCTCTAATGGGGACCATCTGTGCCGCTTAGGTGATCAGAGCAACGTTTTACCAAATCCGGCTTCGAAACACGAGGATCCATATATATTTCATTAGCCCAATAAAGCATGAGGACTTCTACATATAATCAACACCTCACCCCACCAGGATTTGAACCCACGATCTTATAATTGTGACCGGGAAACGCTACCTCTGGACCACCAGGACACTAAAAGCAGTCCTAGACTCTGTTATATTTCACACAAAGCCTGTTGAATTAGCTTATGGCGCCGTGAACCTCTAATGGGGACCATCCGTGCCGCTTAGGTGTTCAGAGTAACGTTTTACCAAATCCGGCTTCGAAAAACGAGGATCCATATCTATTTTATTAGCCCAATAAAGCACGCACACTTCTACATATAATCAACACCTCACCCCACCAGGATTCGAACCCACGATCTTATAATTGTGACCGGGGAACGCTACCTCTGGGCCACCAGGACACTAAAAGCAGCGCTAGACTCTATTATATTTCACACAAAGCCTGTTCAATGAGCTTATGGCGCCGTGAACCTCTAATGGGGACCACCCGTGCCGCTTAGGTGATCAGAGCAACGTTTTACCAAATTCGGCTTCGAAACACGAGGATCGATATATTTTTCATTAGCCTAATAAAGCACGCAGATTTCTACATATAATTAACACCTCACCCCACCAGGATTCGAACCCACGATCTTATAATTGTGACCGGGGAACGCTACCTCTAGGCCACCAGGACACTAAAAGCAGTCGTAGACGCTGTGATATTTCACACAAAGCCTGTTGAACGACGTTATGGCGCCGTGAACCTCTAATGGGGGCTACCCCTGCTGCTTAGGTGATCAGAGAAACGTTTAACCAAATGCGGCTTCGAAACCCGAGGATCCATATATATTTCATTAGCCCAATAAAGCACGCAGACATCTACATATAATCAACGCCTCACCCCACCAGGATTTGAAGCCACGATCTCATAATTGTGACTAGGGAATGCTACCTGTGGACCACCAGGACACTAAAAGCAGTCCTAAACTCTGTTATATTTCACACAAAGCCTGTTCAACGAGCTTATGGCGCCGTGAACCATTATAGGGGACCACCCGTGCCGCTTACGTGATCAGAGCAACGTTTTACCAAATCCAGCTTGGAAACTCGAGGATCCATATATATTTCATTAGCCCAATAAAGCACGCGGACTTCTACATAAATTCAACACCTCACCCCACCAGGATTCAATCCCAAAATCTCACACCGCTCCTGAACTAAGAAGACCTCTCAACAAGACCTCCTGCTGGACCCGGAACTGTGAAGACCGCCCTCTCCCTTGTGCCATTGTTGGCCATCTTCTCGGACCGGACCACCCACGACTGTCATCGTCCACAACAACTCACGAGCGTTCTCGGTTTATCGAGCATTAGCTTGCCCTCCCCACTGGTGGTGTGAGTGACCCACACTCCAGCTGGAGAGCAGTTATAGCGCGATATTCCAGGCGTGGTTTGAGCTCTTTTCCTTCTACTACCATTTTTCCTTTTTCGCTCTGGCCTAGGGACCTGCACCCTCAAAAGTGTATTCGTCCTGCGGTCCCCCCTGTAACTGTTCACCTCCCTCCCAGGAGATTGTGAACACGAAAGGGGGTTGGAGCAAATCCCATCCCAGCCGAGTCTTTCCAGGAAAACCGTGATCGTGCGGGTCCACCTGGAAAGAGGGTAGCAATCCTTATCCTTCCCAAATAGGCACACTTAGCTCACGTCTATAAGTGAGCAGTCACATACACTAGGAAGTAGGCTTCCCCAACGGGGCTCCGGGAGAGAAGCTCAGGAACCACTCTACGACCACCAGCCAGTGGGGAGTGCTGTAATTCCTCTGCATTTTACTCAACCGGAATAGGTAGGATCTAAAAAAAAAAAAATAAAAAAAAAAAAATAAATAACCCAGGTTATGGAGCGCGTACGCCCTCCTAACCGCGACCCCCGCCTGAACCGCCAACCTGACGACCCGAACTACGACAGGCTTCGCACAGAGAAAGCAGACCAGTTACGCGCCTTCAATGAAGCCCTGAAAAATAGGAACAGTGCCACCACCTCCAACAACTCCACCACCACTGCTACCGCCACTGAGGACCACTGGACGAAGGTAGAAAACAAAAAACGCCGACGTGCTTTTTCGGGAAACGAATGCCGTCAAGCAGCCCCAAAGGCACCCATCACCACCACCAGCTCTCCTCCAACGACACTGCCAAAATTCCGGATCACGAAAACGGACGCAAAAACAACATATGCCGCCGTCACAGAGATGGAAAAGCTAAATCCTCTGGCCAAGTTCTCAGTGCGGCCCAACCTAAAGGGGGAGATGATCGTTCACCCCAAAGACAAGAACTCCGCCACCACCCTCGACACTTACCTACAAAACACCACCACCATTACTTCAACCAAGCTAGACCCCGCCCAGAAACTGATGAAGTCGGTAGTCCTCCGGTACCCAAAGGAACTACCTCTCGAACCCCTGGAGAACCACCCGAAGATCCTAAAAGCCGAGAGATGCTCTCCCCTGTCCGACAAGACGGCCACCACGAAACAAGTGCTCATAACGCACTACGCTCACCCCCCAGCACCATAGACCTCAAAACCTGGGGGATCTACGAAGTGAGGCCCTTCGTCCCAGAGCCCCTGCGGTGCTTCAGATGCCAGAAATACGGGCACCATCAGACAAGGTACACGTACAGGGAGATCTGCGCAGTCTGCGCACAAAAGCACGGCACATACTCCTGCCTCACCAAGCTGAAAAATGGGGAAAAAATTGCCCCCAAGTGTGCCAACTGCGGGGGCAAACACCACGCCTGGAATCCTGGATGCTCCGAGAGAACAAAGAGGGTCCAGGCAAACCGACCAGCAGCAAGACCGGCCCCCACCGCCTACACACCAGCCCCACCAAGTACCTTCGTGTGGGGAACCCAAAGGCCCAAACAACAAAGACAACCTCCTCAGCCAGTCAACACCCAAAGTGCAGCCCAGTTTCCTGGCCTCACTACGGCCACACCTCAGCCACCCAAGCAGCAGACAACGACAACCACGAGAAAGGCAAAAGAAGCACACACCAAGGCACCAGAAGGAATGATACACGTATCAGACCAAGCCAAGGTACTGACAACCTTCGCGGAGGGCTTAGCCGGACTACTGGGCCACACGATCCAACCCACACAGCTCCAAATACTCATAGGGAGCGTCCTCGGGCAAGTCGCCACAGCTCCAGCCAACTCAGTGGAGGAAGCCACGCCGGTCCGCACCCGAGTGACAGCCGAGGTACACTCTACACCGAAGAAGGCCACCAGAGAACCCAAGATACCGACAGCTCCCAGAAAGAAACTGGACGTTTCAACTCCCTTGAACCGAACCACGGCCCAGAAGGCAAAAACCACAGAACACGAAGACATGAACCTGATCCAGTTGGAATCGAACTTGGACATCTCCATCGAGGACCACCAGAAGTCCCCGATGAAACAGTGGTGGAAAGCATCAGCACCCTGAACATCCTAACATGGAATGCTCAGGGCATCAAAAACAAGAAACACCTCCTACAAGAAGCAGCAGCCAAGGACAAGCTTGACATCATACTGCTACAAGAAACACTTCTACAAGAACACCGCTGTTTCAAATTCAGTGGTTACAAGACATACAGGAGGCATTTCACGCAGGCGTCAACAAGAGGATGTATGATCTTGGTCAAGTCAAGCATACCCTCCGCCGATGTCACGCAGCAATTTCCATGTGGGGAAAACATCGAGACACAGGCCGTCAAAGTAACCCTCCAAGAACGGGAATTAACTGTTCACAATATCTACAAGAACCCAAGGGGCTCAATGGAGGTTACTCAATTATTTGCTTCGGCCGCTGACCACGCCACACTCATAGGAGGGGATTTCAACGCACATCATCCCTTCCTAAGCTCGGCAAGCCCCACAAATGAAGACGGCCTACACCTATACACCACCTTTCAAGATACACCCGAGATCTGCCTCCTGAACACCGGAGAGCCCACCCACACTAGGGGAGGAAGGCTAGATCTAACCTTCGTCTCCAGTGCACTACAGCCTTCGGCCTCCTGGCAGATACACCCCACGCTGACCAGCGACCACTTCGCCACCCTAACAACGCTGAAGGTGAACAAACTCCCCACTCCACCCCCCCCGAGATGGAGATACAATACCCAAAAGGCAGACTGGGGACTCTTTAAGAAACACCTGGCCAAGTGGCGCGAAAAATCACAGCCGGCCGGCGCAGCACCCGTGGATGAGACAACCCTCCACCACCAATTGGTCGAGGCGTTTCACCAATCGGCAGAAGAGGCTATCCCAAAAACAAAACCCACATCAAGACAGTACAATGATTACTGGTACTACTGTCCCAGGGTGAAAGAACTCAACCACAGAGTGAACATGGCCTGAAGAAACTACAGGAGACATCCCACGGAAACAAACAGACATCTCCTGCAAGTCATAGTTAAGGATACCAGGGAAGAGAAGGAAGAAATAAGAAACGTAAGCTGGCTCAAGTGGTGCTCCGAACTGAACGAGCACACCTCCCTTGGCAAGATGTGGGCCCAGATCCGAAGGGCATCTGGGAAGGCAACACCACCACCACCAACCCATCCCAACCCAGAAGAGGAAGCCGAGAGACTTGCAAAACTGTTCTCTGACCGAGCAGCAACGAAAAACCTCCCGAGACAGGCGGAGGAGACACAACGGCGTCTGCGACAGGTCAGACTCCAGATGATCGAAGAGGCCTGCAACAGTGAAGATGACACCGACAGACCATTCAACCAGCAAGAACTCCAGAAGTCGCTAAAACGAAGCAAGGACACAGCACCAGGGGCCGACAGGATAACCTACTCCATGCTTTCTCATGCCGGTACAGCCGGACACGAGGCTCTGCTACAAGTCATCAATGCTTCGTGGACAGCACAAAGACTCCCACCGGAATGGAAGAAGGCAGATATACAGCCCATTCCGAAGCCCAGAGAACCAGACAAGCCGAGGCCCATCTCCCTTCTCAGCCGCATAGCGAAGACCGGAGAAAGAATGGCTCTCAACCGACTCAAGTGGAAAGTAGGCAGCCCACACCCTCACATCTTTGCTTACACCGAGAACACCGGCACAGGCAACAACATACTCAGCACAGTGGACAACAAACCAGCTCTGGTGGTCTTCCTCGACCTGGAGAAAGCCTTCGAACTAGCAAATCCATTGGCCATTACAACTACGCTCGCTAAAAAAGGCGTCAAAGGAAGGTTGCTGGGGTGGATCCAGAACTACCTCACACAGAGAGAAGCACGAGTACGCTTTCAGGGAGCAACCTCAAGCTACAGGGTCCATGAAAACGGAACCCCACAAGGAGGCATCCTCAGTCCAATGCTGTTCAATGTCCTGATGGAAAATCTAGTCAAACTTCCTTTCAGACAAACAGCCAAGCTCCTATGCTATGCAGACGACTTACAGCTTATAGTAAGAGGATCAAACAGACTAGCCAACACGCAACACGCACTCCAACTTATAGAAGAGGTGTGCAACAGACTTGGACTCAAGATAAATCCAGCCAAGTCGATAGCGATGGCCATCTGCACAGACACACCAGACAAGATGCTCTCCATACAAAACACGCCGGTAGTCTGGACCAACACCCACCAGTGTCTTGGAATCTGGTTTGACCAGAAACTCACCTTCAAGCCGCAACTCGAGTATCTCAGGCACAGGACGAAGAGCAGACACAATATAATGAGGTCGCTCACCAGCAAATCCGCAGGAGCAAACCTTCATGTGCTCAAAGCCTACTACACAGCCGCCATCAGATCGCTGGTAGATTACAGTGCTCCAGCACTCATCGGACTGAGAGAAGACCAAATAGCTAAGCTAGAAGTCATTCAAAACAATGCTCTCAGGACCATGCTCGGAGCACCCATGTGGACCAGAATTTGCAATCTGCAAATGGAAACCGAACTACCACCCCTGGCAGTACGAGTCAAGCAGGTGACAGCCGGTCTCCTCGCCAAAATCTGTAGAGCAGACAAGCCCACAGTTGCCAAGATTCGAATCAGTGCCTCCCTGCACCTCGACCACAGAGTGCGAGGGGCCACCTGGTCGCACGAGGCAAGCGAGGTCATCCGACACCTGCAAGCAGAAACACTCGTCAAGAACAACCAAGACACACGAGACAATGGTTACGCTGTTCCTCCACCATGGAACCCTCCACCAGCCACACTCAAATTTACCGACCTAGGCGATAGTAAAGCCAACCTCCAGAAGGAGGACCTCAAAAAAATAACTCTCCAAGCCATAGCCACCGAGACACCGGCTGATGCAGCATCATACTTCACAGACGGCTCGGTGGATCCAAAACATCATAGATCCGGAGCGGCCTTCTACACCCAAGGTCAGACCCTCCAATGGAGACTTTCCAATGACTGCTCCACCCTACAAACAGAACTGGTAGCAATCTCAAAGGCCCTACAACACGCTGCAACACAACACAACAAGTCCGTCATAATTCACACGGACTCGAAATCGGCCATGCAGGCGCTGCAACACAGTCAACCAAGAGACAACGTCCACATCATCACCTCGATCCTCGCACAGCTACAGGAATTCCAAAGCCAACACCGACCAGTCGTCTTACACTGGATTCCCAGTCATGTGGGGATCGGAGGAAATGACGTGGCAGACGAAGCAGCCAAGGCAGCTACACGTTCTAGTAGCGTACACATCCAAGTTCCAGCAAGTGTGCAACAGATCAAGAATCACCTCAGAAAGACTACCAAGCTCCACATCAAAAAGAGCTTCCTTCATGCACTCAACGCTGGTTCCCAATCAGCCAAATGGTACCTGGCGGCCACAAAGGGGAACCACCTTTCGCTGACAAGAAAACTCCAAGACAAACCCAAGTCAGCCTTCATCGACTACGACTAGGGTACAAGTGCTCCTGGCAGATGATCGGAAATGACGTCATGGAATGCACCGACTGTCAGGAGCCAGCAGCCAACCCACTTGAACACTATCTCCTCGATTGCGAGGTCACACAAAGCCTCCGAAACAGAACTCAAATCTCCCAAGAAACACACACAACACCAGCGGCCACTCTAACCCGAAAGGCCCATACAGACCACATTCACCACCTACTCCGGGTCATCACACGATACCCACCACCCAGATAGCTTAGAAAGCATCCTCTCCCAGCAAGTGCGGACCCCAGTTCGGGGGCGCGCCACTCCGAAACTGACCACGTCCAAGAGTGGGGGTTGGTGGTAAGCGTCCACTGATCGGGGGTCCGCTCACACTTGCAACCTGCAGTATCCTTCCAATCTGCAGGTGGGACCACCTCTAATCCCAATCTGGTCTGGCTGCTCCTGGAGCTCCAGCCGGAACCACCAAACGGGCCGCCTATAGGCAAAGGCCCGTGTCGGACTGCGGTCCGACAATCTCAACAACAACAACAACGAGACTAGGGAATGCTACCTGTGAACCACCAGGACACTAAAAGCAGTCCTAGACTCTGTTATATTTCACACAAAGCCTGTTCAACGAGCTTATGGCGCCGTGAACCTCTAATGGGGACCACACGTGCCGCTTGGTGACCAGAGCAACGTTTTACCAAATCCGGCTACGAAACACGAGGATCCAAATATATTTCTTTAGCTCAATAAAGCACGCGGACTTCTACATAAAATCACACCTCACTCCACCAGGATTCAAACCCAAAATCATATAATTGTGACCAGGGAATGCTACCTGTGGACCACCAGGACACTAAAAGCATAGACTTTGTTCTATTTCACACAAAGCCTGTTCAATGAGCTTATGGCGCCGTGAACCTCTAATGAGGACCACCAATGCTGCTTAGGTGTTCAGAGTAACGCTTTACTAAATCCGGCTTCGAAACACGAGGATCCATATCTATTTTATTAGCCCAATACAGCACGCACATTTCTACATATAATCAACACCTCACCCCACCAGGATTCGAACCAACGATCTTATAATTGTGACCGGGGAACGCTACCTCTGGGCCACCAGGACACTAAAAGCAGTCCTAGACTCTGTTATATTTCACAAAAAGCCTGTTCAATGAGCTTATGGCGCCGTGAACCTCTAAAGGGGACCACCCGTGCCGCTTAGGTGATCAGAGCAACGTTTTACTGAATCCGGCTTCGAAAGAGAAGGATCCATATCTATTTCATTAGCCCAATAGAGAACGCACATTTCTACATATAATCAACACCTCACCCCACCAGGATTCGAACCCACGATCTTATAATTGTGACCGGGGAAGGCTGCCTCTTGGCTACCAGGACAATAAAAGCAGTTCTTGACTCTACTATATTTCACACAAAGCCTGTTCAACGAGCTTATGACTGTGTGAACCTCTAATGGGGACCACCCGTGCCGCTTAGGTGATCAGAGCAACGTTTTACCAAATCCGGCTTCGAAACACGAGGATCCATATATATTTCATTAGCCCAATAAAGCACACGGACTTCTACATATAATCAACACCTCACCCCACCAGGATTCAAACCAAAAATCTTATAATTGTGACCAGGAAACGCTACCTGTGGACCACCAGGACACTAAAACCAGTCCTAGACTCTGTTATATTTCACACAAAGCCTGTTCAACGAGCTTATGGCACTGTGAACCTCTACTGGGGACCACCAGTGCCGCTTAGGTGTTCAGAGCAACGTTTTACCAAATCCAGCTTCGAAACACGAGGATCCATATATATTTCATTAGCCCAATAAACCACACGGACTTCTACATATAATCAACACCTCACCCCACCAGGATTCGAACCCACGATCTTATAATTGTGACCGGGGAACACTACCTCTAGACAACCAGGACACTAAAAGCAGTCCTAGACTCTGTTATATTTCACACAAAGCCTGTTGAATGAGCTTATGGCGCAGTGAACCTCTAATTGGGACCACAGGTGCCGCATAGGTGATCAAGCAATGTTTTACCAAATCCGGCTTCGAAACACGAGGAACCATATATATTTCATTAGCCCAATAAAGCATGCGGACTTCTACATATAATCAACACCTCACCCCACAAGGATTTGAATCCACGATCTTATAATTGTGATCGGGAAACGCTACCTCTGGACCACCAGGACACTAAAAGCAGTCCTAGACTCTGTTATATTTCACACAAAGCCTGTTCAACGAGCTTATGACTGTGTGAACCTCTAATGGGGACCACCCGTGCCGCTTAGGTGTTCAGAGTAACGTTTTACCAAATCCGGCTTCGAAACACGAGGATCCATATCTATTTTATTAGCCCAATAAAGCACGCAGATTTCTACATATAATTAACACCTCACCCCACCTGGATTCGAACCCACGATCTTATAATTGTGGCCGAGGAACGCTACCTCTGGGCCACCAGGACACTAAAAGCAGTCGTTAACGCTGTTATATTTCACACAAAGCCTGTTCAATGAGCTTATGGCGCCGTGAACCTCTAATGGGGACCACCAGTGCCGCTTAGGTGTTCAGAGCAACGTTTTACCAAATCCAGCTTCGAAACAGGAGGATCCATATTTATTTCATTAGTCCAATAAAGCACGTGAACTTCTACATATAATCACCACCTCACCCCACCAGGATTCGAACCCACGATCTTATAATTGTGACCGGAGAACGCTACCTCTGGGCCACCAGGACCATAAAAGCAGTCCTAGACTCTGCCATATTTCACACAAAGCCTGTTCAACGAGCTTATGGCGTTGTGAACCTCTAATGGGGACCACCAGTGCCGCTTAGGTGTTCAGAGCAACGTTTTACCAAATCCAGCTTCGAAACACGAGGATCCATATATATTTCATTAGCCCAATAAAGCAAGCGGACTTCTACATATAATCAACACCTCACCCCACCAGGATTCAAACTCAAAATCTTATAATTGTGACCTGGGAACGCTACATGTGGATCACCAGGACACTAAAAGCAGTCCTAGACTCTGTTATATATCACACAAAGCGTCTTCAACGAGCTTATGGCGCCGTGAACCTCTAATGAGGACCACCAGTGCCGCTTAGATGTTCAGAGTAACGTTTTACTAAATCGGCTTCGAAACACGAGGATCCATATCTATTTCATTAGCCCAATAAAGCACACGGACTTCTAAATATAATCAACACCTCACCCCACCAGGATTCAAACCCATGATCTTATAATTGTGACCGGGGAACGCTAACTCTGGGCCACCAGGACACTAAAAGCAGTCCTAGACGCTGTAATATTTCACCCAAAGCCTGTTGAACGAGCTTATGGCGCCGTGAACCTCTAATGGGGACCACCCGTGCCGCTTAGGTGATCAGAGCAACGTTTTACCAAGTCCGGCTTCGAAAAACGAGGATCCATATATATTTCATTAGCCCAATAAAGCACGCTGACTTTTACATATAATCAACACCTCACCCAACTAGGATTCAAACGCAAAATCTTATAATTGTGACCAGGGAATGCTACCTGTGGACCACCAGAACACTAAAAGCAGTCCTAGAATCTGTTATATTTCACGCAAAGCCTGTTCAACGAGCTTATGGCGCCGTGAACCTCTACTCGGGACCACCAGTGACGCTTAGGTGTTCAGAGCAACGTTTTACCAAATCCCGCTTCGAAACACGAGGATCCATATATTTTTCATTAGCCCAATAAAGCACGCGGACTTCTCCATATAATCAACACCTCACCCCACCAGGATTCGAACCCACGATCTTATAATTGTGACAGGGGAACGCTACCTCTGGGCCACCAGGACACTAAAAGCAGTCCTAGACTCTGTTATATTTCATACAAATCCTGTTGAATTAGCTTATGGCGCCGTGAACGTCTAATAGGGACCACCCGTGCCACTTAGGTGATCAGAGCAACGTTTTACCAAATCCGGCTTCGAAACACGAGGATCCATATCTATTTTGTTAGCCCAATAAAGCACGCAGATTTCTACATATAATTAACACCTCACCCCACCATGATTCGAACCCACGATCTTATAATTGTGACCAGGGAATGCTACCTGTGGACCACCAGGACACTAAAAGCAGTCCTAGACTCTGCTATATTTCACACAAAGCCTGTTCAACGAGCTTATGGCGCTGTGAACCACTATAGGGGACCACCCGTGCCGCTTAGATGATCAGAACAACGTTTTACCAAATCCGGCTTCGAAACACGAGGATCCATATATATTTCATTAGCCCAATAAAGCACGCGGACTTCTTCATATAATTAACACCTCACCCCACCAGGATTCGAACCCACGATCTTCTAATTGTGACCGGGGAACGCTACCTCTGGGCCACCAGGACACTAAAAGCAGTCCTAGACTCTGCTATGTTTCACACAAAGTCTGTTCAACGAGCTTTTGGCGCCGTGAACCTCTAATGGGGACCACCCGTGCCGCTTAGGTGGTCAGAGCAACGTTTTACCAAATTCTGCTTCGAAACACGAGGATCCATATATATTTCTTTAGCCCAATAAAGCACGCGGACTTCTACATATAATCAACACCTCACCCCACCAGGATTTGAACCCACGATCTTATAATTGTGACCGGGGGACGCTACCTCTGGGCCACCAGGAACAATAAAAGCAATCCTAGACTCTGCTATATTTCACACAAAGCCTGTTGAATGAGCTTATGGCGACGTGAACCTCTAATGGGGACCACCCGTGCCGCTTAGGTGATCAGAGTAACGTTTTACCAAATCCGGCTTCGAAACACGAGGATCCATATCTATTTTATTAGCCCAATAAAGCACGCAGATTTCTACATATAATTAACACCTCACCCCACCAGGATTCGAACCCACGATCTTATAATTGTGGCCGAGGAACGCTATCTCTGGGCCACCAGGACACTAAAAGCAGTCGTAGACGCTGTTATATTTCACACAAAGCCTGTTCAATGAGCTTATGGCGCCGTGAACCTCTAATGGGGACCACCTGTGCCACTAAGGTGATCAGAGCAACGTTTTACCAAATCAGGCTTCAAAACAGGAGGATCCATATTTATTTCATTAGTCCAATAAAGCACGTGAACTTCTACATATAATCACCACCTCACCCCACCAGGATTCGAACCCACGATCTTATAATTGTGACCGGAGAACGCTACCTCTGGGCCACCAGGACCATAAAAGCAGTCCTAGACTCTGCTATATTTCACACAAAGCCTGTTCAACGAGCTTATGGCGTTGTGAACCTCTAATGGGGACCACCCCTGCCGCTTAGGTGATCAGAGCAACGTTTTACCAAGTCCGGCTTCGAAAAACGAGGATCCATATATATTTCATTAGCCCAATAAAGCACGCTGACTTCTACATATAATCAACACCTCACCCAACCAGGATTCAAACGCAAAATCTTATAATTGTGACCTGGGAACGCTCCATGTGGTTCACCAGGACACTAAAAGCAGTCCTAGACTCTGTTGTATTTCACGCAAAGCCTGTTCAACGAGCTTATGGCGCCGTGAACCTCTACTCGGGACCACCAGTGACGCTTAGGTGTTCAGAGCAACGTTTTACCAAATCCGGCTTCGAAACACGAGGATCCATATATATTTCATTAGCCCAATAAAGCACGCGGACTTCTCCATATAATCAACACCTCACCCCACCAGGATTCGAACCCACGATCTTATAATTGTGACAGGGGAACGCTACCTCTGGGCCACCAGGACACTAAAAGCAGTCCTAGACTCTATTATATTTCACACAAATCCTGTTGAATGAGCTTATGGCGCCGTGAACCTCTAATGGGGACCACCCGTGCCGCTTAGGTGATCAGAGCAATGCTTTACCAAATCCGGCTTCGAAACACGAGGATCCATATATATTTCATTAGCCCAATAAAGCACGCGGACTTCTACATATAATCAACACCTCAACCCACCAGGATTTGTACCCACGATCTAATAATTGTGACTGGGGAACGCTACCTCTGGACCACCAGGACACTAAAAGCAGTCCTAGACTCTGCTATATTTCACACAAAGCCTGTTGAATGAGCTTATGGTGCCGTGAAAGTCTAATGGGGACCACCCGTGCCACTTAGGTGATCAGAGCAACGTATTACCAAATCCGGCTTCGAAACACGAGGATCCATATCTATTTTATTAGCGCAATAAAGCACGCAGATTTCTACATATAATTAACACCTCACCCCACCAGGATTCGAACCCACGATCTTATTATTGTGACCAGGGAATGCTACCTGTGGACCACCAGGACACTAAAAGCAGTCCTAGACGCTGCTATATTTCACACAAAGCCTGTTCAACGAGCTTATGGCGCCGTGAATCTCTATAGGGGACCACCAGTGCCGCATAGGTGTTCAGAGTAACGTTTTACCAAATCCTGCTTCGAAACACGAGGATCCATATATATTTCATTAGCCCAATAAAGCACGCGTACTTCTACATATAATCAACACCTCACCCCCACCAGGATTCTAAACCACGATCTTATAATTGTGAACAGGGAACGCTACCTGTGGACCACCAGAACACTAAAAGCAGTCCTACACTCTGTTATATTTCACACAAAGCCTGTTGAATGAACTTATGGCGCCATGAACCTCTAAAGGGGATCACCCGTGCCGCTAAGGTGATCAGAGCAATGTTTTACGAAATCCGGCTTCGAAACACGAGTATCCTTATATATTTCATTAGCGCAATAAAGCACACGGACTTCTAGATATAATCAACACCTCACCCCACCATGATTCGAAACCACGATCTTATAATTGTGACCAGGGAACGCTACCTCTAGGCCACCAGGACACTAAAAGCAGTCCTAGACGCTGTTATATTTCACACAAAGCCTGTTCAACGAGCTTATAGCGCCGTGAAACTCTAATGGGGACCACCCGTGCCACTTAGGTGTTCAGAGTAACGTTTTACCAAATGAGGCTTCGAAACACGAGGATCCAAATATATTTCATTAACCCATTAAAGCACTCGGACTTCTACATATAATCAACACCTCACCCCACCAGGGTTCGAACCCAGGATTTTATAATTGTGACCGGGGAACGCTACCTCTGGGCCACCAGGACACTAAAAGCAATCCTAGACTCTGTTATATTTCACACAAAGCCTGTTCAATGAGCTTATGGCGCCGTGAACCTCTAATGGGGACCACACGTGCCGCTTAGGTGATCAGAGCAACGTTTTACCAAATCCTGCTTCGAAACACGAGGTATCGATATATATTTCATTAGGCTAATAAAGCACGCAGATTTTAACATATAATCAACACCTCACCCCACCAGGATTCGAACCTACGATCTTAAAATTGTGACCGGGGAACGCTACCTCTGGGCCACCAGGACAATAAAAGCAGTCCAAGTCTCTACTATATTTCACACAAAGCCTGTTCAACGACCTTATGGCTTCATGAACCTGTAATGGGGACCACCTGTGCCGCTTAGGTGATCAGAGCAATGTTTTACCAAATCCGGCTTCGAAACACGAGGATCCAGATATATTTCATTAGCCCAATAAAGCACGCGGACTTCTACATATAATCAACACCTCAACCCACCAGGATTTGTACCCACGATCTTATAATTGTGACCGGGGAACGCTACCTCTGGACCACCAGGACACAAAAAGCAGTCCTAGACTCTGCTATATTTCACACAAAGCCTGTTGAATGAGCTTATGGTGCCGTGAACGTCTAATGGGGACCACCCGTGCCGCTTAGGTGATCAGAGCAACGTTTTACCAAATCCAGCTTCGAAGAACGAGGATCCATATATATTTCATTAGCCCAATATAGCACGCGTACTTCTACATATAACCAACACCTCACCCCACCAGGATTCAAAGTCAAAATCTTATAATTGTGACCATGGAATGCTACCTGTGGACCACCAGGACACTAAAAGCAGACCTAGACTCAGCTATTTTTCAAACAAAGCCTGTTCAACGAGCTTATGGCCCCGTGAATCTCTATAGAGGACCACCAGTGCCGCATAGGTGTTCAGAATAACGTTTTACCAAATCCGGCTTCGAAACACGAGGATCCATATATATTTCATTAGCCCAATAAAGCACGCGTACCTCTACATATAATCAACACCTCACCCCCACCAGGATTCTAAACCACGATCGTATAATTGTGAACAGGGAACGCTACCTGTGGACCACCAGAACACTAAAAGCAGTCCTACACTCTGTTATATTTCACACAAAGCCTGTTGAATGAACTTATGGCGCCATGAACCTCTAAAGGGGATCACCCGTGCCGCTAAGGTGATCAGAGCAATGTTTTACGAAATCCGGCTTCGAAACACGAGTATTCTCATATATTTCATTAGCGCAATAAAGCACGCGGACTTCTAGATATAATCAACACCTCAGCCCACCATGATTCGAAACCACGATCTTATAATTGTGACCAGGGAACGCTACCTCTGGGCCACCAGGACACTAAAAGCAGTCCTAGACACTGTTATATTTCACACAAAGCCTGTTCAACGAGCTTATAGCGCCGTGAACCTCTAATGGGGACCACCCGTGCCACTTAG
>NW_024746979.1:0-15279 GCF_018991925.1 Homarus americanus
CGCACAAACCATGACCTGAAAAATTGTCTTACAAACCTTGCCAAGAAGACTTGAATGCTTGATCACAGACAAAATTATCATGTATAATTACTGTACTATACCATTTTTCCCTTTGTTTTACGGTATAACTTTTGCTTTTTCCTTCCGAAATTGGCAAAAAGAAAAGGAACACTCACTTCATCTTTGTGGCAAATGTGTAGTAGTGGAGACAATCTTGAGAACTTGATGTGCCTGCCAAGTCAGTAAACAATAGAGATTGAATCATCATCACCTTCTCTGTCCAGCCTCGACTTACATTTCATAATACCATGAATACCAAAGTTAAATTAAATGCTAAGAATCTCAGAATAAACCCATGAATTTCACAGATATACAATGTACCAAGAATTCAAATATATTAAATACCAAAAATTTCTAAGTTAAATTAAAAATCAAGAATTTCAGAACTTTAATTTAAAAAAAAAAAGTTAAATTATATATGAAGAGTTCCAAAGTCAAAATACCGGTAAATGCCAAGAATTTCAAAGTTGAAATCTTAAGTCAAAAGCTAAGAATTTTAGGGAAATACCCAAAATTACAAAGTTAAATGACAAGAATTAAAAAATTAAATTCAATACCATAAATTTCAAAATCGAATTAGAACAATTAAATACCAATATTTCCAGTGAAATCCCAACTCCAAATATTAATTCCAAGGTGAAATGGCAAGAATTTAAAATTTATATACGTACCGTGTATAAATTTTAAAAATAATTCCGAACTTAAATACCAAGAATTCGACAAGTTTAATTTATAGTAGGTTACATCACGTTACGTTAAGTAAAACAGGTTACGCCAACCTACATTACATTAACCTAGATTACATTATGTAGGTTGTTAAGTTACCTAGTTACTCTACTTTGGATCAATTTTGGAGGAACGTCAGACGGAGGCGAGAGGGGCAGATAATATCAATCTCTTTCGTTAATTAGCCAACACCTACCTTAACGCTGAAGATGGGAGGAGTGTGGTGGCGGTGTACAGTACAGCCTACTTCACCGCATGTCACTTTATGTATAAATTTTCACTTAAAATCACTTATAACTCACTATTATTTTCCAGATTCTTAATAATTTTGTCTTCATAAATACAATATTATTAAATGCCATTAGCACCTTTCACGCCACTTATCCAAGACTAATGTCAATTTTCAACAAAGTTTTTGGTTATTTTTCATTAATTCACTTTACACTAACACCAAATCTTTATTTTCCTATTTTATCAGAGTTAAAAACAATCGGCACCGTAGTTGGCATGTAACTACAACACCAGTTATTTTATCCTAATTTTCTCTATATTTTATCTAAGTTATTGTCACATCATTGTATTTTGTCTAGTTTACTATTGCATCACTGTATAATGACCGTCACTGCGTAAAATCACCGTAAAATCGCCATAAATCACTGAATGAATAAGTTGGCCTGAGCATTCGACCACAACACTTTAAAACCCTCGTAGTCCTTTAAATTCACCATAGGCCTTTTAAGTCACAGTTCACAAAGTAATCACACCTTACCTACAAGTGTCCAGAATTAGTATAGTTGTCCTTAGATGAAGAAAGAGCTTGTATTGTAAGATATTCAAGAATAGGGGCAAAAACATTCCGTCTTTTCTACTTAACGTTCTCAGGCATAACAACTCGATGTTTCCTCAACTCACCGACAGAGGCCTTATGGTCTTGGGTCGGTCATCACAACACAGTGATAGATTTAAATTTTTAATATAACCACTTGGTATATTGTTGTTGTTATTTATATTCATACGTGTTATTGTATTTTAAGAAGTAAAGTGTTTAAGTAGGTTCATACACTATACAATAACTATAGTCGGGTTTTTTTTTACTTGACGGTGATTGATTTAAGAACCCAGTTACGGGGAGGTAGTCCGCTTGGCGGAAGATGTACCTGACATAAGGAGGCAGGAGGGGCTCTCCCGCCGCCACTAACTCCCCGTAATGTCCATCTTGAACGACACTTTTGCGTGAATATGTGGTGTGTACACTTGATTCTACTTTATAAAGTGCTCATTATTATCCGTTGCTTTATATGTTTAGTGTCAGTTGTCTTAATATATATAATAGTTAGTGAAAAGAGAAGCGTAACAGCGTAACAGTTGTTTGTGGATTGATTTACGATATATCAATATAAATGGAACATTCCTGAAAGCCAGTAAACTGCAAGGGGGACGTGACATCTTAGTCTATCACCGCCAGGTAAGAAAAGAAACGACTATAGTAGAAATTACGAAAATAAGATAGAATTTAAAGTTAACATGGTGAGCCTCGTGCGCGGTTCATTGCCAAATTGTGTAAATTTCATGATTTATTTAATATCTTCGTTGTTTTCGTGGCTAACTTTAACCAGGGTCAAGATTCACGACCTTTGTTCGTGAATATATGTTACGAAGACAAAACACTTAGACAAATATACATTATTATTGCAAGCTAGTGAGTCACCGAAGCCTAGTCACATTTCTCAATCTCGGTGTGAAAGATCTCACTGAGTCTTGCATCCTTTCACTGATTAGTAATTGAATATACAGTAATGTTCAACTATACCATCCATGCATAGTTCATCTTCTTCAAATGCCTAATATACAATAGATTTTTTCTCTTGGGTTAACTAATGCTTAACACACGGCTGTATTTCGTAATGTGTCTAGTAATATCTTCTCTCATCCGTCGCGTCGATAAATATAACTAATTTATTATATGACCTTTACTAGCTTGTGTTACTATATATAATTACTCAAGATAAAATTTTATGCAATATCATGAATTAAAAGAGCAGTGAATGACAATGATTAGCAGGCTTTTAAAACGTTGCTGTTAAGTTGATTTTTCGTCAGTGCTTGCCTAGTTTCGAGAAGTTCTTTACTTTAATCCTACCAAATCCTGCCTAATCCTACCTAATCAGCTTAATTTAACTAACACCATCTCATCTAATCAACCTATGTAATTTAATCTCACCTAATCAATCTCACTTAACTAACCCCATCTTACCTAATCAACCTATCTAAACTAATGTCACTTTATCAACCTACTTTCTTTAACCTAATCTCATCAAACCAACCTAACCTAATCTAACCAAAATCAACCTATGTAAACTAATCTAACCTAATCAACTTAACCTGACAATTGCTAATATCTAACGCAACCCGTATTTAGTGTACCGATTGGAGGGACCAATAGACACGCACAACCACTACCACTACTACCACATCCATTACCTACACCATTATCACCACGCCATAACCACCACTACCACAACCACTTTCTCCACCACCAGCACCTACCATGACTAAGACCCATGACCTCAGACGGATAATGCCAACTAATATTACGTAGAGAGACAAACAGAAATAAGAAAATAGATTAATGATTAACCCTTTTAAATACAACATAGACTTGGCTCTGTACTGTTTATGATGGCCCGGTGTATCCTAACCTCAATCCAGGGGGGGGGGTCAATTTTCGAATCCCAGTGTGACAGGTAAAGGTGTTTAATAATGACATATGTGTAAACTGCTTCACGTGCTTTCTCATCCCCCCTCCATCCTTCCTCACCTCCTTTCTCTCTTCTATTCCCACTTCTTCCTATTTCCCCTCTCTCTCATTCTTTCTGTCATATCCCCCTCCCTCCCATTCTCCCTTTCTATCCCCCTCTCTCCCGTTCCCTCCCACTCCTCCTTCTCCTATCCCCCTCCCTTCCATTCTCCCTTTCTATCCCCCCTCTCTCACACAGCCTCCCTCCTCCCACTAGGTTTTAGCGTCACCAGGGATGTAATTACCACCCCCTAGTTCTTGAGGTATCGTCTGAAGAGTGGTGCAATATGATGAATGAGAGTAATTGCATTATTGATGATGATATAGAAGGACGTTATTGTCCAGTACAGTGCCAGTACAGTTGGTGTCTGTACAGTGCCAGTGCAGTTGGTGTCTCTACAGTGCCAATACACCACCTCTTTAGCTCCTAAACTTCTTTAGAGTTAAAACAAAGAGCGTAAAACTCGTCTAAAGTACTTACCTGAAGTTTTTAAATAATTTTTTTTTCTTCCTTTACACAACCGTAGGACCACCCTGTACCCGAGGAGTACTTTTGGGACGCTGCCTTGAAAGCCTTTATCCATATAACATGAGACGACCTACGCACCTTACCATCCTTCTGCTTCTCCTGGGAACTTCTTAACATACGTCCCTCCTACGAGAGTATTATATTCTGTCTGTAATAATACTTTCCATTTTTTCTTTATATTTTTTAAGTAATTTTGAAATGTCTTTTAATGCTCATGAACACAACTTTTGTATTTTCTGAAGCATAACAATTTCCTCTATACAAACAATCTCTACAATATATTACCTTTAGTAACGACGTGAGTATTCCCTAAAACACCGTATCCCGTGTATAGGTTGACTGCTCTGAGAACCAACACAGCCTTCTGGACCAACAACTTTCTCGCCACAAGCAAATTATTTCACTACTATTCATCTATTCTACTCTCTCTCTCTCTCTCTCTCTCTCTCTCTCTCTCTCTCTCTCTCTCTCTCATTCATATGAATTTCTTCTTCACTCATACATTCATGGATTCGTACATGGATTCGTAATATTTTGTGCTAACAGGACTCCTCTTCGTCAATGCAAACGTCTTTCGCTTTAGATCATCACCCGACTGACAGGAGAAAGGTCATGGAGAGAGGGAAAGAGGTGAGAACAATAACACTTGCATGAGACTCCTATTCCTCTGAAAACATCTTTGGGTTCCTGAAGCTCTACAACTTCTCAACACTCTTGCAAATTTGCTTGTGATCTAAATTATCGCGTTAGGGTTTCATATGCAAATTTGCATATGAACTAAAAAAATACAATAAAATAATTTTGTTTGCTTATGAATGCTATAGACGCAAGACGCACATTTGGCACCATCGGTATGATCTGACACCTATGTAGACTGCCCCAAGGTTACGAGAGTGACCACACCAGTAGCATTTTGTGGTTCAACGGCAAAATACATAACTTTAACCTACATGTTTCACCATTTCCTCGTGGCTTGTGCTGATTTTTCGTTCATCACAGTGATTCAATTTATTGACAACAGTAATGTGATAGTTCTGATGTGTTATTCATTAATGTACACTCACTAAATTAAATATTCTGCACCCTTGGCTCTGAAACCATCCACAACGATAACTGCGACAGAAGCCGTGATGAGCATTATCAGATTTCTTGGTCCGGTGTGTCATATTGTATAACCCCGTAAGGGTGCAAAATAATCTTTTAGTGAGTGTACACACGATCCTATGTAATTTCTATTATCTTGTTTGAAAAAAAAACCAAGATTATCCCAGGCAAACTCTAAAAATATCATAACAATTACGCATCGTTAAAGAGTAGAGAGTTTAATGGACTGGATGTTCATTACAAATGCTGGCGTAAATGTTAAGCACCTTACTGGGAACAAAAATATACAGTATAATTAAGGTTTCTCCTAACAGTGGTC
The DNA here is from genome assembly GCF_018991925.1 of Homarus americanus. Classification (NCBI taxonomy): domain Eukaryota; kingdom Metazoa; phylum Arthropoda; class Malacostraca; order Decapoda; family Nephropidae; genus Homarus; species Homarus americanus. The sequence continues at coordinate 5,536 of NW_024746979.1, forward strand.
CCTGGAGTGAGGCTGCACTCCACAGTATTACATTAGAGAGAAACTATGAACAGGAAAGTGCCAGTAGAATAACTTAGCTATCTTTTTCTTGTTTGTTGCTCTGATGTTTAAATTAAAAATAGACACAAACACACACACACACACACACACACACACACACACACACACACACACACACACATGCACACACTCACAAACACACACACACGTGTGTGTGTGTGTGTGTGTGTGTGTGTAATGGTCAGCATGCTCGCCTCGCAAGCGAGCAGACCCGGGTTCGATCCCCGGGCAGGGTGAAACTAGGGACAAGTTTCTTTACGCCATTTGCCTCTGTCTACCCAGCAGTAATTAGCGACCTGAATGATATTCGATTTGCGGATCGTGTTCCGGGTTAATGGTTAACCAGCGCGGTTGGCTAGTTGTCCGGTCTTCTCGGACTATTCCTTGACACTGGGTCACGCAGCTCGTTAATTTACTGTGTGGTTGTTGTGTTGGCGACAGCTTCTACACCTTAAACAAATTCACGCCTAGGTGGCCCTAGGGCCGGCTTCCTCGATCATGAGGGGCAACCATTATATTATTATATGTGTGTGTGTGTGTGTGTGTGTGTGTGTGTTTTGTTGTCCACGTAGTCGTTGGTGTGTGTGTGTGTGTGTGTGTGTGTTTTGTTGTCCACGTAGTCGTTGGTGTGTGTGTGTGTGTGTGTGTGTGTGTTTTGTTGTCCACGTAGTCGTTGGTGTGTGTGTGTGTGTTTTGTTGTCCACGTAGTCGTTGGTGTGTGTGTGTGTGTGTGTGTGTGTGTGTGTGTGTGTGTGTGTGTGTGTGTGTGTGTGTGTGTGTGTGTTGTCCACGTAGTCGTTGGTGTGTGTGTGTGTGTGTGTGTGTGTGTTTTGTTGTCCACGTAGTCGTTGGTGTGTGTGTGTGTGTTTTGTTGTCCACGTAGTCGTTGGTGTGTGTGTGTGTGTGTGTGTGTTTTGTTGTCCACGTAGCCGTTGGTGTGTGTGTGTGTGTGTGTGTCCTTTCCGTCATGTACAAGTGATTACATAAAAATGATTGGGTGTTTCCTCCAACCCCTCAGCATCAATAAAACATTTAATAACTCGGAGTAAAATGCGTTCCTTTATCCACTGATGATCAAGAGGTCTAGTGACTGAGCTTTGCTAGGTAGGTGTCCAAGCTTTCGAGATATAGAATCCACCCAATCTTTGTCCTCTGTGTCCGGATAAGAGAGATTCCCTAAGTTGATACTGCTGGATGCATTAGACCCGTAGAGCCTTCATGTCCCGACTCTTAACATTATTTCACGAGGGTCACTCACAGGCCAGAGAACATGCTGCCTTTACTCTTAAATCTTACTCGTTTCTGTATTCGTAAAGCTGCATATTATGGCATGGTTAATATGATTGCTGTATTTTTGGCTTTATATTAAACATATTGAATGAAGTATATGGGGATATAAGATTAGTATGTGCTGTATATTATGGTAAAGTCGGGTAACGAACCATCCATAATTGAGGGAGTTGTTAATCAAAAAGTTTTGAACGAATATTCTTTAATAATTAATGGGTTAATAAATGCAAAGTGAAACAGGTAAATGACTATACAGGTACATTTATAAACTGTAGATTTAAATAATATATGTACAACTTCCATGGAGATATATATAGCTGTCGATGTAGTTTCATTCAGTGTTTGTTGGAGAGAAATTTTACTGTCGACTTCGTGTGCCGACTCATGGTTCGTCAGAGGTGATGGTGTGCTCCAATTCCCTGGAATATATGAGAGCCATCCAGAATACGTCGAAGGAAAAAGGAATACTGAAAACTATCATTTTTCTTTATATCATTTTGGCAACATATAAGATTTTAAGATTAACTGGATAAATGTTGTACGCACATAGTATTTAAAAGTTATATTTTCAGTAACAAACTTAAGTAAAATGCATTTTACACAATAGTACGCACGTGTGTGTATATATATATATATATATATATATATATATATATATATATATATATATATATATATATATATATATATATATATATATATATATATATATATATATATATATATATATATATATAAATATATATATATATATATATATATATATATATATATATACATATATACATATATATATATATATACATAGTTAGTTAGTTATTGTGTGTGTGTGTGTGCGTGATCCCTGCAGCTTACTCCTCCTAATGACAATTAGTGTGATTGACATTTAAACATAGGATAGTTATTACCGTCCTGTACACCAACGCTGGAGATGATGTTGAATGTGGCGTATATAACCTGTGCCAGAGATTATAATAAGGGATCAGGTGTTAGGATTTGGAAATAGAATTAGGAAGAAATATAAAACATAGGAATCAGGGTCAAGTATGGCGGTGAGGGATCACAAACAAGATGATGGTACGTATAACTGTACAGGGTCACGTGAAGGACCGGGGAGGAGGATCAGGTTCAAAGCTCAAAATCAATAATCAGGGACAAGGATCACTTTCAAAACCAGGGATCAGTGATACGGATCAAGGAGAGCGCCAGTGTGTGGCAGCGGCTTAGGGCTTATGCATTATTTAGGAAGCATCAGCAGGGCGTCAGCTATACCAATTATCGGGTCATTACTCGGTGTAGCGCTAACATATTACTGTAATGCTCACTGGATACGATGGCTGACCTCCAGGAAACGTTATTATATCATGAAGAAGGAGAGGCAGGAATAATAGAAGGAAGACAGGAAACAGAAGAATAAAAAGAAGGGATTAGATAAAAATGGAAGTCACCCTATGTAAATTGTATAGGAACTTTCAACAGGAGATGACATACAGCGAGTACGAGAGAGATAGAAAGAAACTTAGAGAGAGAGAGTAGGAAAGAGTGAGAGAATGACCTGTATCCTGAGGTATGGTGGGGTCGCACTAGAAGATCAATATTACCAACCATTGTCGTGTGTGGCCGCCCATAATGTCCTCTATATCTCATGTGCCAACCTTTTGTCCCTCTCAATATTGTTCTCCCCGAAATTAGACTTAAAGTAGTTGCTAGGGAAATATATCATCCGTCTTGTTGTCTCTGTATATAGTCATGTATGTTTATTCTATATTGTAATTTTATTTTCAACTCCGTATATAAAGTTAGAATGAATATTTATTATATTTACATCTTAATAAGTGAAGCAAAATACTCAACCTCATTGATATTTACTGTTATTTAACTTTAAGAGGGACTAAAAGATCATCACATTTAATATATTTGTTTACTGATCATAGAATATTGTTTCAGTTCATAGCACTACAGAGTCTCAAAAAAAGAAAAAAAATTATATTAAAGAAAGCAACAACATATTTTGTGATCCCTTTTGCAAAATATTATACATGAGACGGAATACCCGAAGATCAGCTCATAAGGAGTGTGTACGTTATTCTGATTTTAGTTTTTAGAATTAAAGTGAAAGAGAATACGCCAAGCAACACCTCCTTGTACACAGCCACAAGTGAGGATATACACAGTTCATAAGCCTGGAAGAGGTGCTCAGAGTGACACATATTGACCAGGCAACACCCAGGCTTTTGTTTATGGTCAGTGTGCTTAGTTTCTCTGGCCATTCACGAGATATTTTACTGCTCGTCCACAGTGGTTCTGGGAACGACCTGTTACTGCAAGCTGGATGGCGACTGATTAAGATATCCGTCCAGATTGTTAGTAGCGATGCACTCTCTGTTTATATATATATATATATATATATATATATATATATATATATATATATATATATATATATATATATATATATATATATATATATATATATATATATAATCAGGTGATTAGGAGGAGCATTCCAGCAATAAAAGATGGAGCCACGATAGTGCAGGTGTACATGACTTTACAACTACCACTTACAGGAGGCACGAGTCCCTCACCTCCTACTCGTATCCACTTACCTCATGTTATTGTCGTAACTCCTCCGCTAGATTTCCATTTTTAGATTTTGAATTTAACTTACATCAGATCCACTGAACATATATATATGTATATACTGTAGCTGATGTGCATAGTTTATGATAAATGATAAATACGTTATTCTACGACAGCAAAGTCACCAGTGAAGCTTTGAATGGATACTTTCATATGATATAGACTCATAGAGTCTAACTTTGGCGTAAACGAGGAGATATGAATAATTTAGGCATATTAAATTACAGTTCCTTAAAATGATCTTAGCTTGGTATTGGCCAGAGATGAGGTTGTCTGCCTGTTATTTACTGATTTGCAAGATTATTACTAAACCAATGAGCACAAATCATGGATTGTTATCGTGAAGTTAATGTTTTTTAATATAAGCATCGTGGAGTAGTTAGTGCTGAGGGAGAGTCTTCCGTCAAGGAGCTGTGTCCTCGGCAACAACAACAACAATCATCTTAATTGGTATCCCAATTATAAAAATCCGTGAACAAAACAAACACTAACAGTGGAACGATAAAACACGACCTTGAGCAATGCTGGGAGAGGAAAAAGGAAAACAGGGTTACCTTAACACCAAGAAAAATGAAAAACTTTATTGTAAGGTTAGAGACAAAAACAACACAGGAAACATTGCTTCTAGTCCATTTACACCTCTAGTATTTTTTAACTTGTGTGAGTAAAAGAACGTCGACAAACCTGAACCCAGGATTTTAATTTTATACAGAGGCTGGTGGGTTGCTTGTAACTGAAGACACAGTTCTATTAACACAGTATAAATTACTTAGAAATAATTATTTCAATATGCACAGCAAACACCAAAGTTTGTGGGGTGACGGGGAAAATTAAATGAGATTATAATATATTGTTAAGAAGAAAAGAGTATCATGATTAATACAGAAACATCCTTACACACTACAAAACTATACTGACCCACAGAAAAGAACACACCAACTGACACACACACACACACACACACACACACACACACACACACACACACACACACACACACACACACACACACACACACACACACACACACATACACACACACACACACACACACACATACACCTAGCAATATAGCAGAATGAGAAAAATATATCGTTTCATTTCTTTGTTTTAAATATAACGACCCAAACTACAGGTAGCCAACCGTTGATGACCAGCAGGGATTGACTACTGGAGAGAGAGACACAACGCACTATTGGATCCAACACTTTTCAGGTGTCTGTTGACATTGATTTTGAACTGGTGTAGGTCATCCCTGGGAGAGAATATAGACCCAGGAGGAGAGGTGCAGGCGAGAGCTGTCGAAGAGAACAGAGTTGACTGAAGCGAGTTGATAGTGTTAGGTCAAGTTGTCTTCCGCCTGACGGGACTTTGGCCATTCTGGCGAACCTGCCTGTGGCTGTACAGTCTGAATATACTGCATTTTCTCAAAGAATCGGAAGTTGTTTAATAATTTATTCAGCAGCCGGGACAGAAGACTGGCTCTCGTATAGGAAGAGTCTCGCATTAATATATGTACAGAAACCATAATTACTGGCCCACTCAGGTCGAGAGGTAGGTGAGACCAGGGGTCCTTACTGGTCGGCAGCTCAGTGTCAACGCACGTACGAACACACAGAGCATCATATACCCTTGAATACTCGTCATAATCGTTCAGGTCATACCTCCCCTTTACTTTGAATATAATGTTACGTTTACTGCTCCCACAAACGTGAAGTAAATCAGTTATATGTTATGTCTAATGGACAACAAACATGTCCACTGGCCGGTGCTAAAAGGATATAGCAGCATATTTAGAATATGTCTGCTTAGGCCAACACAGGAGTACTCTGGTGATGTCCCACACGACATAATGTTGTCACAGTACTGCAGCAGGCCAAGTCTCATGCTTTAGTTAACATACACAGTTCTCTGATACACTGAACACATCGTTGGGCTCTCAGTACAACTCCTGCTGGCCGTGAAGGTCATCACCTCATTAGGCTGCCTGTCTATAAATATTAAACTATGAAACATTAAGCATCACACCTCAAGGCAGTGATAAATAATGTTAATACTGTATTGTTTATACCACAAAGTGAAGAATCTGGCAAAGTTACTGAGGACTGTATACCTGTATACTTCATATAAGTTGTGGTTACTTGTGGTCGTAAATTCAAACTCGTGCACCAGCTGGCTAACGTCTCAGGTTGACTCACTATATCTCCTTCACTTGCAGAAACAAACACCAAAGTCTCGGTGTGTTGTGGAAGATACGTTAGAATAAGTAATAAATATATCAATATATGACAGTAGATACTCTTAGCGTCACTAGCCAGTGTTGCCTCTCTTCGTCTTCGAGAGAAATAGAGGAAAAATCTCAAACTTACTCGGGGGTCCAGCGGGACCTTCGCTAGCATCACTCCTTGGGGGCGGAGGGTAGCTGTTCTGGCCCTCTCGGCGGAGTCCTGAAGACCATCAGCTGTCTCACCACCTAAGGAGGGTGGCCTATGGGACCCACTCGGCGGGGTTCCTGGAAGGTTCCGGGTTGCCCATGCTAGCAGATGCACGTTCAGACAACAGTATTTCAGCCTATATAGTCAAAATTTTACATGGCCATCAATGTTGTCCGGCGTGTCAGCAGCCTATTGGTTCACCTCTACACCCGTGGGAACACCCAAGTCGGTTGTGCACAACAGCGTCCTTACAGTAAGAACGGAATGTTGTATAATCAGCACCAATGTCTTAAGGCTCGTTACGGCATCATGTGTTGGTCAATACAAAAGTTTTACCAAGTTAATGGCCGACAATCCAATATAATATTTATGATTTTTCACTTGTAATAATACATGTACAGTTTAAATGAATAGCTTCATACAAAACGTAACATAACGTAACGTCCTTAACGTAATGATATGTAACGAAATATAACGAAATATAACGTAACCTGCTTTAGGTATATATAATTTGAATATATTATGATTGTAAACGACGTCTTATTATGAAACAGCTTTTTTTTTCATATGCAAATTAATTTACATTGTCATAACAATGAAAAAAGATTATCCCATTATCCCCATTTGGCGGACACACACACACACACACACACACACACACACACACACACACACACACACACACACACACACACACACACGGGTGGCTGAGAAACAAGAACAGGGGGAAGGGACTAGGAGAGAAGGTGGTGTGTGGCAGAAATATCCTGTCATGACGTGCTCAAATTTTTTGACAACACATGAATATAACTTGCCAAGGGGACAAGGTAATGATGTGATACACAGCAGTGGTTCATCATTATTCTATGGCCAGCAAGGAAACAATTAGAGAGTTTCATGAAGTGACTCACACAGAAACACATGAACATTTTTTATACTGTTTTAAAAGTATTGTCTAATAAAGTTAATAAATTCTTGTAATTAGTTGTTAATAATGTCTCTATACAAAAGCCTAGGCTCCATAAGACATGAAATATATCAAAGAGAAGCACCATCATCACACTCACCACATACAGAAGCACCATCATCACACTCACCACATACAGAAGCACCATCATCACACTCACCACACAGTGAAGCACCATCATCACACTCGCCACACAGAGAAGCACCATCATCACACTCACCACACAGAGAAGCACCATCATCACATTCACCACATACAGAAGCACCATCATCACACTCACCACACAGTGAAGCACCATCATCACACTCGCCACACAGAGAAGCACCATCATCACACTCACCACACAGAGAAGCACCATCATCACATTCACCACATACAGAAGCACCATCATCACACTCACCACACAGTGAAGCACCATCATCACACTCGCCACACAGAGAAGCACCATCATCACACTCACCACACAGAGAAGCACCATCATCACATTCACCACATACAGAAGCACCATCATCACACTCACCACACAGTGAAGCACCATCATCACACTCGCCACACAGAGAAGCACCATCATCACACTCACCACACAGAGAAGCACCATCATCACATTCACCACATACAGAAGCACCATCATCACACTCACCACACAGTGAAGCACCATCATCACACTCGCCACACAGAGAAGCACCATCATCACACTCACCACACAGAGAAGCACCATCATCACATTCACCACATACAGAAGCACCATCATCACACTCACCACACAGTAAAGCACCATCATCACACTCACCACATACAGAAGCACCATCATCACACTCACCACACAGTGAAGCACCATCATCACACTCGCCACACAGAGAAGCACCATCATCACACTCACCACACAGAGAAGCAACATCATCACAAACACCATCGCATTAATCACCACACTGATTGGGATATTACTCCTAACATCAGTTTTAAAGAATGTCTTAGTTGTCAATATTACTTGTTGAAATATAAATTATTGTTGTTTCAGTTTGTGTAACTTTGGTTTATCATTTTATTAAGACATTAATGTTAATGCTGAAATGGTAATGAACAACTGACTAAAAAGAGGATTTTCTTACACCTACATCGTTAACATGATCAATATCATTTTTAATACCAATATCATTAACATCAAATATTCTTATGAAGACTTACTGGCTACCCTGGCTCTATCCTCAGTGCCCAGCTGGAACTCTCCTGCATACTTTTGTTGAACTATCGCCCCGCCTGTATATTTTTGTTGAACTATCGCCTAGCCTGTTCAACCTGTGTCTGGCCACTGGGCCATTGCAGTGAGCAGCAGACCAGAAACACCACCCTAGCTTCACCTCCCGCTCAACCTAGTGGGTCAGAGATTATGGTTTCTGACTGTACTATTTTGATGATCATCATTGGGTCTCAGTGAAAGATCTTCAGTCATAGAGAAAAAATCTCTCGTAAGAACTTTGGAATCCGAGCCTTGGTATGGCACATAAAGGCAAACTTTCTCTGTAAAAGGCAGAAGGACAGATCCGGGTAAATTATTTCCAATGGACTTTCATGATTGAGACACAGATAAAAGCTGCTGACAGAGATATTTACCCAATCTGGAGATGGTGAGTGGGAGGTGAGGAAAGTCCTTGACTGAAAAAAATAGGAATAAAAACTAAATATAAACGGGTACACTTTCCCACCTTTTTCATCATTTTCAGCAACGTTTCAGATACAAAAGAAATTTCATCAAAGCGATCTAGAGTACATAAAAGAAAATAACATAAAAATAAAAATAAAATATGACTAGATTTTAAGTAATGGCAATATATATATATATTTTTTACATTTTCTATGGAACAAAAAAATCTACAACTCGTTGCAGCCTCCCACCACCATGTTATGTTATATGATAATGAGACATAACCCCGAGACTTCCGCCCGATTTATTGACACTACACGACCTTCCCTCGCACTCAGAATATCCCACATCTCGACCAAGTTATGAGTTCTAATGCGTAGAGTCGAGGGATTTCCGTGTCTATATTGGGAGAGTGGATACCCTTTCTTCTATTCTTTGTCTATCCTATCTCTTCTTCTCTTCCTTTGTCTCTCCCATCTCTCCATTTTTATCCATCCATTACTTTATCTCTCCTTCTCTTAATCTTTTCTTTTCCTCTTTCTCGGTATATTTATCTTTTATATTTGTCTTATATAATCTCTATCCCTTTATCAGTCTTTCTATCACTTTCTTTCCTTGTCTTCTTCTTATCTTATTTTCACTCTAGCTGTCCCTTTTGTTATCTTTCATCTCTATTATCTTTCTCGTATTGTATTCCTCCGCATTTT